>NC_086331.1:1766246-2066246 GCF_032445375.1 Bacillus rossius redtenbacheri
GTTGGATTTCATTCAAAAACTGTAAAAATGATTCATATAGATTAAATATGATGCAGTTTAGAAGGTTATCAGTGAAATTTTACTTATTCCCTTAGTTGGAGTGTTTTTTTAATGTTTTATATGTTTAGTAAGTGTGTTATTCCAAACGGCCTTCGCATTCACATCTCGAGTTGTGTCAAAATGGATATTGGTTGTTTCTCCGCTTGGAGATAGACTTAACTTTGAGAAACTACACATCTTCTTATGACGCGAAATAATAACATTTTTAACTATGGCGATTTTTAAAGAAAGGGGGTTTCTGCAAATTTCACAAGAAAGTAACATTCCTGTACGCGATAAATAGAAAACGAGCAAATCGAACATTTAAAACGATGCTTTTTGAATATAGAATACTAGTTTAAGTAATTTAAATAAATTAACAAAATTTTTAGTTTTAGTTTTTACTAAGATAACATTTTTAAGGCGATATAATCTATAAATCCGCCACTTATTTAAAAATTTTGAAAAAAAAAGTTAAATTTAAAAAAAAAACGTCAGTCATGGGGACTGTTGAAAGAAGTGAAAACTTAAAACTTTGTTTTTAAATGTGTAATATGACATTATTATTCGTAAAATGTACGTAAGAAAATGATTTTGGTATTATATCACTAGCATGTCGATAACGCGAACCCATACGTTTTGCCCCTACCAAAAATCGGTCAACGCGGCTAAAAAAGTTGCACTTCAAAAAAGCTTCATGTTTTTGTCACGTCCCGACCAATTTGTTATGACAGAAATATTTATAAAAGATGCAGATTATTTGTTTGGTAAGAATTTTATTTTAGTTAATGTTTAAAAATTATGATATTTACGACTGTAGAAAAATTTTAATTCATTTAAAAAATATCTAGGTGGAAGAGTAAAAATTGAAACAAAACTTTTTACATTGAAATAGCTCCATTACAACATATAGTTTGAACTGCAGAAATGATTTTTAACGTGACTTATTTATACCTTCATTTTCATGGATTTTCATATAAAATAAATTTTTTAACAATGAAATAGAGTGTACGGTTGCCGTTTAGCGGAAAATTGAGACCTATATTAACACTTTGCCACTTACTGAAAAGGAAAAATGGTATCGATGCGGAGGTCTTGTTTCAACGCTGTAAGTTACAATGAAATTACGGACATTTCAACTAATAATGCCCCTCCATTAGCCGACAACTGTAACTTTGTAGAAACAACGGCTGGACCTGATGTCCGATCCCTGTAGTTACTTGTAAACAAGGTAAACAAAAATGCATCGGAAAAAAGTCTGTTTTGGATTTTACGTATTTGTAAAGATTGGGTTTGTACTCCGAGAATTTTAGGAATATATGCGTTTCCTTACGGAACATTCTTGGATATTTTGGAAACAATGGTTTTTCTTAATTTTAAGATAGCAGTTTTCAAAGGGTTGCCATGCGGGTAAGAAAGGCAGGGTTTTTAGGGTCGTACTGAGAATGGAGTTTGTCATTGCTGGCAGATCTTTCCGAAAAACCAACCTGTGACTTTCCTGACAAAGTTTTAATTAGACTTATTAGAGCATTAAGGAAAATACAGCGCTCAGGAGTGGAGCGCTCGATACTGGAGAGGGGGGAGGGTGTTGTTCAGCACCCCACTCCTCACTTTTGGGCTAGTTTATGTCTTTCAATTTTGTTATGCTGGAAACGACAAACAGATTTCTTTTTAAAGGTTTAGTAAAAGTTTGTAAAACATTTCCAATAGTGGTAGTGTGTTTTCTAGTAGTTAATGTTATTGTGTATTTAATCGCTTATTTTAATCGTTCAAGTGAGAAGATTCGCTAATAACGCGCGTGGTGGTCACCTACTCTAATTTTTTTACAAATTAAAAACCTTCGGTATCACACTCGATACCAGTTTCATGATTAATCACAGGTGCCCGAGGACAAATTATCTAATCACGGATCGTCGGTTCCCCGCTGCCAGGGATGAAGCAATGTCCCCGCGGCAGTGAAGAATCCGGCTAATGGCGTGCGATCGTTGCGACTGGCTACAAAGCGCCCGCGCGTAATTCCACATCCCGCCAGTAAGAGGTGCGCGCACGTCCCGGCAAATGAAATCCCAATGAGGATATCGGTGAGCAGAAATGTCATTACTGCATCCGCGGCGAATATTTAGTTATTTTTAAAAAAAATTGGTTGTCTGTAAAGTCGGTTTACGGACGATAGTTTAACGTGACAACGTCATAACAAAACATTGATGAAATGATTGCATACTTTTATGAATAAAATTGAATAATTTTTATTTTAATAATAAAAGAATAAATACTTGAAATTATACTAGTAATCAGATTTTTAAAATGCAAGAATAATTAACCTATATTGCCGAAATTGTTGCTGTAATAAGCAATGAAAACCACTTTATAAACAGTCGACGAAACAGTTCACGTGTAGATGATTTGTAATTAAATTTAAAAACTGGCGTTTAGCTATAAAGTTTAAATATAATTATGAACAAGTTTTCATATAAATAAACTATAATAAAATATCTATCATCAATTATATGAATCACCATAATTTTTTAGTCAATTGTAACACTGCACTCGGCGACAGCGTAACGGAACACAGCGTAACGGAACAATGTGAGTAACGGGGCACTTTTTCGTGCGTGCAGTCAGCGTTCATCGATTTATTAGACGATGTCACATCAAAATCGTTTTCCCTGCGGGCGGAATGCGTATGTGGGTCTTTCGGAGATGGTTTTCGAAATTGCCGCGAACCTATTTACTTCAACACACGAAACTTTGATTTGTATTTTAGGTAAATTCTTTGGAAATCTTTTTGCCGTAGCTTTCGTAAAGAACTAGGCCGAGTATCTCGGACATCATATTTCGGTACGAGACTATATTTTCTTGCTGTATCTCCATGTTTATTATAAACTCGGAGGCTCGAAAACCTCCTTACTACAATAAAATATTTAGGTCTTCCCATTTTACATATTTCCCAATTATTTTATCTAGCAAAATGTTTCTTAAAACAAACCTCAAAAGTGCGTATTCAAAATTATGGAAATATTTACCTAGATATTGTTTAAATACGCAAAATTCTTTTTTTTTTTTAAAAAAAAAAAAAACATGCTACATCCAGGAAAAAAACATTTTTATCGCAATTTTGTTTACTAAATTGTAATCTGAAGAAAATATCAAAATTTTAAGCGCCTTTATACATTTTCAGTTATGACATAAATGTACGGGTTTAGCCTATTCCTGTTATGTTTGTAATTACAATCGTGGATATAGCAAACTTGACTGCTGCAACAACACAAATGAAAAACGAGAAACTATGAAATTCAAATAGAGCCGTGTGGAATGCACTGCTAGGAAAATAGGAGTCCCCTGAGAAAACACTACTGCTCCATAGAAATGCCCACCACGTTTTTCAATTACAAATAAATATTTTCAGACCCCGCTGGTAATTAAAACTAGATCGCCTTATATGAAGGCAAAAGGTCTGAGAAAAATATTATTAAATAATGTCTTACTTTTTAATAATATGGAATTTTCGTTCAATAGAATCCGCGTGCATAGGTTTTATGTAGTCATTCAAAAAAAATTGTTTTCCGAAACAAGTTATGTAAAATAAAACTTTTTTTATCTGTGACGGAAAATATTTTAGTCTATGGCATATTCCATTTTGTTTTTATTCCACACTCTTTTTGGAAGAATAATTTTAAACAAACTTGTGTGTATATTTTCTAACTAAAAAAAAACTATTTTATAACTAAATAATTATTAGCAATACGTGGACGAAGTAATCAGAAGTTTATTTTGCAGTGTTTGTATTTGCGAGAAGAAGGGCGTAGCAATGCTGATAATCCTCGGCGCGAACGCTGAGACGGAAGCTCGCCGGGGCACAAATCCCATCTGAAGTTTCCCCGCGGTGGCGCTGTTTGTTGCGGCCGCGGCCACCGGGAGCGCTATTGTGCCTCGTTATTCACGGCTTCCCGTGGCGGTGGCGGGGGGGGGGGGGGGGGGGGGGCCTAACACTCGCGCTGAGGAAATAGAACGGCGCGGGGTTATGGCTTCCCGGCCCCCTCCCCTTTTCAAAAACGATGCAGCCCCGTGATTCACGGACGCCGAGTCGAGAAACTATAGCCGGCGCCTGCGCTCCTTTGTCGCGTAACTATGTCAGACCGGGATATAGCGTTGCTGCCAGGTGCGCTGATTGGCTCGGCGTGCTGACGCGATTATCGCTCCTCTGCCGGCGGTACGAGGCCTGTCGCCTCTGGCGCTGCATCCGCTCCCATCTTCGTCTCGCAGAAGTGAACCTCCTTAACAGGCACAGTGGGGAGTGGGGCACTCGATGGGTTCAGGGGGAGAGCGAGTATTGAGCGCCCCACTCCTCGCGCTCGGGTAATCGTCTGCGTCATTGTGCGTAACCGCGCGACGTGAAACCTCGTCAAGTCAAAGCAAACAACACGTCCACCACACTCTTAAGGTTAGGTCACAGACGCCATGTTGAATTTTCCTTTATACCGTCATTACTTTTATTTAAAGGCTATTTCATACATTTTAACTAGATAGCGCTCTTCCATTCGTTGTTCTGCCACAAATATTCTCAACAGCTATTCACAAAGTCTAACATCATGGATGTAAAATCGGTGCGCAAGTCTTTGTAATAAGCATCACTTTCGTGACTTTTAACTTTCACTTTCTCGCCACCCCGTGCGCCGCGCTACTGTCGGCCATCTCTGCTGCTGGTGGTCACAGCCCAGCACTCACTGGTCACAGCCCAGCACTCACTGGTCACAGCCCAGCACTCACTGGTCACAGCCCAGCACTCACTGGTCACAGCCCAGCACTCACTGGTCACAGCCCAGCACTCACTGGTCACAGCCCAGCACTCACTGGTCACAGCCCAGCACTCACTGGTCACAGCCCAGCACTCACTGGTCACAGCCCAGCACTCACTGGACACAGCCCAGCACTCACTGGTCACAGCCCAGCATTCACTGGTCGCTGCTCGGCGTGTGACGACTCTAAGGGCGGTATTCCAAGACGCTCGTGTCAGGTAGCACATAAGCCCAGTTCGCTTAGACAATTCCTACAATTACTTCAATTCATAGCCAGCAATTTCCGAACCGCCTGAAATAACACCGCGAACCACCTTTTGTCTAGAAATAACTTTTAATCACATGTATAAACTTACTAGGAAAAATTATAATCTTACAGAATGTCCTATACAAAATTATTTAAAAGTTATTCGGAGATTATATGTCACGAATTATATCTAATTCAGTGGCACCTTAACTGTCAATTTAGTGAGATTGTGACATTTTATATGTAATATTGGTCAAGAGTTGAGACGAAACCTGTAAGCATAAATTCACATAATAAAAATTTTGTCTAAAAAATAATTAAAGACTGTAAAATTATTGTATTGGAGATTTGAGTAATTAATTCCCAACCCAACTTATTTCTTGTACGACCTGCTAGCTGCAAGGGTGGGCGAATAACGTAACGAAAACTCTTTAAATATTTCTAACAACTGATTTAATCGATTTGGTCATTTAAAGAAGGAAAAAGTCAATAAAATATAAATTTCCTTTTAAAATATTCATCAACAAAGTAAAAAAATAATAAAACGCTATATTACTTTTAAATTCACGGGCAACTCAAAAAAATATCACCAGTCCAAATTCATTTATTAACACAAAAACTTTCCAGTGAAAGGTTTCAGGCATTTTTGCACGCAGATTATTTGGTTATAGATGTCTGTCAAAACTTTGGTTAACTAACATTATAACTCACAGGGTAAGAAAACTCCACAATTGGCCTATTTACTTTGAGGATTGGCCTGTAAAAATTCCGTTTATTCAAATATAGTTGGAATTTCTTCAACTCCCGCCTGCTATTTCTGATCCCGAATGAAACAAGTAAATTAAATATTATTAACTATATCCGAGAATTACGGTAATAAATACAAAGAACTGGCAAATTAAAAAAGTAGGGTTTTGTCCAGGTTTTGTTTACTGTCAGCATTTTCTATTATTTTTGAAAAGCCTCGTCGTTAGTAGTCTGCTGTGTTCGTCTGCGCTGTAATTATTGTTTTTCAATGACTTAATTCCTGCCACGGAGTTCTTGTGCTGTCTGATATTTGAGCTTCAATATGTTTGTCTGTGCTGTCGTTATTGTGTTGTCCATAATACCTGTTTAGGTTCCTCGTTGGGTTCATCTGTATTTAGGCTTGCTTTCTGTCGGCTTATACTTTCATTTTTAAAAATATTTTGTATTTATGAATGTTTCCCATGACAAAGAGCGATATTGTGCACCTGGCCGTAAGTGACGTGAAGAGGCGTGCAAAAGTCACGTTACTTTCTGGTCCCGAGTCGAGCTCCAGCCAGGCACTGGACCAATCAGCTTCCACAGTCCTGCCCACTCAGGAAAATGCCACGTGCTCATTGGCTGCTGACTTGTGAGATGTCTTGACTGGGAGCCTGTGATTCGATGCTTCTTTAGTTGAAGGTCTCTCATTGAAAGATTCAGCGTAAGGATACAAGTATTTGAATTTTAGCCTATCATTAAATGAATCTGCGCATTTCCCCGGTCTTTAATTATGGACTAAAACCAGGATAAAATGTGTTTTATGTACCAAAAACGTGTTAGAGCAAATTTCTGTAGATGCAACATATTTCAGGACAAAATACTTGTATGGTAAAATCCAGCTTTAAAAAAAACGCGTTATAGGCTACAAGCAAGTTTGACCGTCGTTATATTTTTTTTAAATATTTTTCGTAAGTAAACAAATCGTTCAGCAAACCTAGTATGCAAAAGCATTAAAGTAACCATGCTTTGTCTCTTGGTCTTACTCGCGTCTTGGAAACCACTTGAGTTACATAATATCCTTTGTAAAATGTTTATTTTCTTTAAATGTATTAGTCTTAAATATAAAAAAGTCTTCGTAATATAAGAAAACAGTATGCCCTTAACCCATAAATAATTTATGGCGATGAGTGGTTATGATTTACTCTTGACACATTTGCTCATCAGGAACGAATGAGCTATTCACACAACATCGGGAACAGGAGTGATAGACTAAAGCAATAGTGTAATGGAACTTGAGGTCATAGAGAAAGCTGTCTTCACTTTCATTGAATGAAATAAGTAGGGTGTAGACATCTTCTGGAAACAGATCAGTCAGACTGAAGTGCGAGATGTGGTTGGGCCAATAACAGACAACCGCGGTTATGCTCTGTGAGCTCGAACTGACATGTAAGGAATAATACATTCCTTCAGTAAGGAATGATACATTTAAATTTGACTATGTTGCACTTTACAATTTCTTTAATACGTTCCAAAATACAATTGTTGGCTCGTGCCTTACTTACATAGCACATCAGCTGTCGATTAACATACATGTAATTATTTGTTACAAATAAACAACTATTGGTTACTATGATTTGTTATTTTATCTAAAAAATTTCCAGCTTCCAAGCGCTCCTTACCATTAGCATATTTCGTAGTCGATAGTAATAATAGTTACAATAAGATATTTAATTTTTTTTTAATATTGGTTCCTAATATAGCATACAATGAAACGGACTTAGAACTGAATTGATTATGTATATGACCATAAAAATAAATAAAACATCACAATCACGCTTGTCTTTAATTTGAAGCACGACAGAAATTTAACATTCTATTATCGAGCAACTCTTTACGCTTGTTATATTCAATTGTAAGGCAGGGTTTTAATTCTTTCGCTCTTCTGGTTTGTTGAAGACGGCTTGAAAGCGCTGACTGCTCCAGAGAAGAGAAAAATAAATAAATAGGAAAAGTTTCCCCATGAACGACAATTTGTGTGATTGCTCGCTGACCGCTGAGTCTCTGCAATATTGTCTCTTTGTGCTTGGACGAGAACTTGCGGTGCAGAACGTACACATTTTTGTAAGAGTCTTAGGATTTAGAAAAAAACTCATTACTTTAAAACACGCGAGGTAACATTACCATGAAAATCCACGGCGTCTCTGAATGTATTTCTTGCTTTTTATATAAAAAAGTAATTCGTTTTTGCAAGAACCTCGAGAATGTTGTATTATTATTGTATTTAATACTTTGATGGTTCAAAACTATTTCTTGAGCTCTTTTTTCCCCATTACTTTGTATTGAAAATGTAATTGAAACTGGCATTGAAATTAATAATTTGTTTTTATTATAAGCATTTAATCATATCTTCAAAAAAACTTTTCATATTAACAATTCTTTAGATGTATAAATATAAATATTTATTTTCGGTGTCGTTACAACAAATGTTAGTTTTCAACTGATTATTATCATAGTCTACTGAGATAAACCTCTACTCAGAGAGGGTAGCTTCAAATACTACCATTGATTTGCGACAGGCCTGAGCGTAATGAAGTCAATTTGCAAGTGATCTACTAATAAGATATATGCCTATTTTAGTTTCTACTGTAACATTCGTGCTATCATTTGCAAAGACATATTTCTACAAGTGGTATTCATCAATGTAAAATATAATATGTTTCATTTCAGGACACTCAAGTACTTTGGATTTATTTTTAGTGCTTGAAGTTCTCTGGTTTTTGATGAGTTAATTTCGTAAATCAACCGCGAGTGCTATTTTAACGTCCAAAAACTGTAATTATACTTTTCCATGTAGAACATTGTTTCTTCATATGACAACGTTTAACCCAAAGTATTGTTAATTTGTGATTTTAAGTATTTTCTTCTTAGTTTTTCTTCCACGAATGCGTTTTAAATTGTTGTGAATTTGAGGCAATGGCCGTTTGGATTTTAAAGAAACTGTTCCAATCAGTTATTTATAATCTACACACTTGACTGACACAGTCAGACCCAGAAAATGTATGAGCGAGGAGAATTATTTCTAGATAATCATTTATTCCGAGCAGTATCGTAGGTAAACATGCGCGCTTACATACCAGTGCGTCGCTGTCAGGGTACAGACACAACACTCTTGCACTGCTCTTTATGCTCCGTAGTGCTGTCACAGTAGGGCCTGCTATGCTCCGTAGTGCTGTCACAGTAGGGCCTGCTATGCTCCGTAGTGCTGTCACAGTAGGGCCTGCTATGCTCCGTAGTGCTGTCACAGTAGGGCCTGCTATGCTCCGTAGTGCTGTCACAGTAGGGCCTGCTATGCTCCGTAGTGCTGTCACAGTAGGGCCTGCTATGCTCCTGTGTGAGCTGTCAGTGAGTGACAGCACGCTCCTTGCGGGTCCGCCACTGACCACTGACCACTGACCACTGACCACTGACCACTGACCACTGACCACTGACCACTGACCACTGACCACTGACCACTGACCACTGACCACTGACCACTGACCACTGACCACTGACCACTGACCACTGACCACTGACCACTGACCACTGACCACTGACCACTGACCACTGACCACTGACCACTGACCACTGACCACTGACCACTGACCCTCCTCAAGTGAACGCCACTGCCCGTCAGCGTCCCAAACAGAAGACAATACCTTTAAGGTTTGAAAACCATCGTATAAAACAAAGACATTAGGAATTACAGGAATTAATTTTAATGAATATATGCTACTAGCGATACAAACAATATGAGATTTTAAAAATATTTTGTTATCTGTGTTACACGCTTTCCTTTGTTAAGGCAGGAAAAACGCATTAATAATAAACAAGAAAAAGTATTAAAATATGTATTTCAGTTTTGATAAATATTCCGAATAAGACAATGTTAACAGCCACACACGAATACCTTAGAGAAAGGAATGAACTGTTAAAATGAAATATGCTACTAATAAAACTTAACAATTGGAGAAAAAAAAAACATGGCAGCGATTAACCAGCAAAGAGTCTGACAGTTGTTTCATTACGTAAATACTTTCACGGAATAATGTTGAGCAAAAATTGTTATTTATGGGCGAAACATTTTTAAACAATCAATTAAAAAAAATTATAATAGAATTTTGAAGAAAAAAAAAACGCTTCGAGTTGCAAAGAATCTATGTATCAAATTTCACGTCTCTAAACCTTTCCAAATCTGCGCTACGCGAAAGACAGACAGACAAACTCTCTTCTTTATTGTATGGATTATTCAAGTCTTTATCTTACAATTGACTATCACCCATCCGACTAAACTCAATAAATTATATTAAAGTGCAAAATACATTACTTTGTATTATACAAATTAGTTATGATCTTGGAAAAGTACATAGCATACATTATCTAATAATCTTTTTTAATATTTTATCTAAAAAATATTTTGTGGTACCTTCAAAATAGTTTTTACTTTTAAACGAAACATTAACTTGTAAGGAATTTGGATGTCTTAATGTTTAGAGTTTCGTGGCATTTTTTGTATATCATAATATTTATACAGTATATCAGATAAATGTATTTAAAAATTACTCCAGGAAGCCATAGTAGCCCACACGTGATCATGAATTTTGTAAAACTTTAAATAATTGTAAATCATTATTGTTGAACTCCAGTTATTATGCTTTTAGTCATTATTCAAATATTATGAAGTTATTCACTGACAGAAAAAAATATTTCAGTAGATTTTTAAAAGCAATTCTTTTAAAGATTATTTAATTTACACGTTGGAAAAATTTTATTGCAAATGTTTTTTTACTCCAAAGATGCATTTTTATGTGATTTTGAACTGTGAAACATTATTTGCCTCCAAAATAATTTATTGAGTCTGGGCAAATTTTAATGTTATAGCATACTTAATTACCATGTAATATTATTAAGGAAATTGTGTGTGTTTGAGGGGGATGGGATGAATATATCCACAAGGCATGTTTGTGTCTATTGCAAAGACTATAAAATTGCTTTCCTTCATTTGAAAAATAAATCCCATTATATTTACGTATTAATAATTTTTAATGTAAAACATAAAGTAGTTTACAGTAAGGATAGAAATCAGAAACAGTTAAGCAGGTTTACAACGATAGTAGGGGCTATCAGAATAGCGTTTATGATTTTAAAAAATTCTTTGTCAAGGGGTTTAATTTTCACGACAACGTTTCTCTAAGCATTGTATGTAAAAAAAAAATTGTCTTCCAAATATTCCATCGAGGATAAACCAGCAGAAAATGGTTTTTCAGCCAGAAAAAATCTCATCCCCACCGGTACCACAGGGCTGCGCACATTCCTCACCTGTTTCGCTAATGAATAGTAGATCCTTTTCAATTTTCGAAATGGAAATAAATTCCCCCGCTTCACTTCAATTTTTTTTCAAGCTCTTAAACAGATTGCATGTAAATCTCTCACTCGGTATAAAGTTATCCAATAATAATTTTAGGAAATTAGTTATTTTTATAATTTCTACTTCAAATTATTGATATATTAAGGAACATCCACTATCGTGGTAATGTTAATTTCTTGGTTGATCCACAAATGTCGTCCAATTATCTTCGGCGATCTAGAAACTGGATAACGCATTACGATACTGAAAATTGGGCACAAAAATTAAGACTTTGTATGAGATTCGAGAATATTACAACATCCTGGTCTAAGAAAATATTTCAGTGAATTGGGGACCGATGAAATTTAATATTTATTTATTTTAAATATGTTCATTATTTCATAGCAGTTCTAAACAATTTGCGAAACAGTAAAATTTTTATATCTTTTCCTTAGTGATTGCAATGCATCATTACCAATATGAAACTTTTTGATGTAGGTCCAACAAAAGAACGTTACTCTTTTAATCCTTGAAAGTTTTTAATTTATATGTGCAAAACATGTGACCATTAAATAAAATTCTTAATGGTTTCCAGTCGATAATGTTCTACGAGCTTCATCATGCTGAATCACTATATTTATCTACACTAATAAGAGAACTGTTTGAGATAAAAAGTCTGAAAATTGGATGATGATGAAAAATATTTTGAAAATAGCGATTTATCTTAAGTATTTATAACACAAATATTTTGTTTTAAATTTTTTATGTAAGTCTTGTGGTTTTTTTGCTTGTCTGTTTGTTACAGCATCAATTGGAAAATACAGGATGGATTTTGATGAAAATTTTTGTCATTATCAAGATCTTTGGCTGACTTAAAAACCAAGCTGTATATAATCACAGAATTCCACCCAAAGGTGTGAAAAATAGGTAAATAATGGTTTTAAAATAATTAAATATATCTCCGAAACTAATCAAGTATATGAAAATTAACATACAAAAACCAACAGTCACTATTTTACAATTTTGCAAAATTCAACCCTGAGGTTTTTCAAAGGGGTATAAGATAAATACTGAAATATCTTATTATAATCAAACGTATGAAAATATATTTGGTACCAATAATTAACTTACAAGGACTAACATTCACAAATTTACCATTTTGCGAAATTCGTCCCATAAGGGATATAAAAGTTAAAAATTTGGTTTTGAAAAGAAAGTTATCACTTCTGAAGCTATTATCACTAGAGATAAGAAACAAAAGAAGAGCAACTTGCATGTAGAGTAGTAACGCACTTTTTTCATTTATGAAAATTCGTCGTTTGATAGGAATTTAATAACTACTTTAAAAGATAGCATTCTTTAACGGTTTGTTATTAATCTAATCTTTTACGTGCCTTTTAATATATCGTGTATATTGTTTAGTAACAATGTTTTGAACTAATAGCTAAATTTTCTTTAAATGCTAACGATTAGCAATACTCTGCAATCCCGCGAAAGAATCCGTGGGCCATTACCTAGTTAAAATATATGACTAAAGTAAAAATTCTGCAATTTGGATACTGTAGCTTAAAATTTGTTTTTAAATTTTAATGAGCTATTTATCTTCAGAAATAATTTCCTGAATTTAGTTAAACAACAATTCTCAACAAGTTATTAGCCGACGATATCACTGTCGGGTTTTTATGCAGGTGTTTATTATAGCTGTTCACATATGTCTAGGCTAGACAATAAACTAACCCAGACAAATTATTTATACTAAATAAAGAAATTTTAGTGAAATAAATCTTAAATATTTAGGGGATAAAAATTATACTAATTTTTTCTCTAACATGATGCTTGTGTTTTTTTTTTATTTCATTGTTCATGTAGACGTTTTAATACGGGGTAAAATTTATAACATTAAAATTTCAATATATACCAATTTCAAATAAAGTATCTCCAAAAAGTTTAGAATATTTACTATTTATATTCTTTTTCATGTACTACTTAGATTTTAAAAGTACTTTAAACTTAAAGCAGTATCAAATACTTTAAATACTAAAAAAAAACACTGTTTTAATTTAACGGACTACCGAATAAACAAAATAAATGAAAAAATTCACACCTTAAAGAAGCGAAATTAAGTTTAAGGGAAAGAAATAAGAACGATATGCTGTCTTGGTTTCAACCGATTTTAAATCAAAAATATTTTCATAGTTTAGTTTTGAATATTTGTGTCTGGCTGCTGCAAATAGTTAACCCTGTGAGGTTGGCGTTAATTATTTTAATTAATTTTCGAAAACTATTACAGCTGTTATAATACTGTTGATGTACGAGTGATATTTATAAAGAAAGGTCTGTTTGGTCATTAAAAAATGAATTGATGAAAATGCATGTTTTAATTGGCAGTTTTAGTTTACTACATATCAACTTTATTTTCCTACATCATCTACATTCAGTTCTAAGCACTTTTCGTAACGCTGAACCAGTTTTTTTTAACCCCTCTGCAAAGAAGGTCGCCGCCTGGGAATTAAACCGCTCGGAAGAGCGGCTACCCGCAGTGCAGACGAGTGAAGCGGGAAGCCCGCACACAGGGGCAGGTGAAGATCCTTTTGCAAAGTAAAACGCAATCACTTCGTGCGTCCCCACACTCCTGACATTGCTGCTTGTCCCCTGGGGCTGCCGGCCAGGGCGTGACTGTGAAGATGCCATCTGCCTGGGATGCCGCGATAACCGCCCCTGTGTGTGGGCTTCCCGCTTCACTCGCCTGCACTGCGGGTCGCCGCGCTGCCCTGCTCGCAGGCGCTCCGAGAGACTGGCTGTTTGCTGGACTGGCCGCGGCCGCTTTGATGTGACTACCACGCCGACGAAGAGGATCTCAGGACTGCCGGTGTCAACTGGTTTAATTCCCAGGCGGCGCATTTCCATGCAGAGGGGCTAAAGAAACTGGTGCAGCACGAAACTTAATGGCGATTATGTGGATAAATGAAGTTGATATGTAGTAAACTAAAACTGTCAATAGAAACCTTTTTTTCACGAGTTTTTTTAAGGACCTTACTGTAATAATATCTCTCGTACACTATTTTATAGATTAAGAAAATTTCTGAATGGGTTATGTATGCTTTATCGAAGGAAAATTTTGAATTTAAACTATAAAAAACTATTCTGGCATAAATACGTTGACAACAGTTTGGCGTATGACGGTTCCTACTGTTTCCTTTAAGAACTCTACTTGATTGAGTGGTTATCTCGTAGGACTGAGGTGCTTACTGAGAGTCTTATTGCCGTACATAGAACACTGTGCTAGGGTTCACAGCGTGCACAATGTTCAGAGGTGAGGTGCGTCTGTAGTGGTTCCCCTGCCTTCTGCAATATGACGACTAGAGGAAGTCACAAATTTTGGACACAAAAAAACAAAAAAAAAAGTCTTCTCGACAGAAATTAAACGCTATATCTTCTAATCACTAGTTCGATCACATAATAGCCATCTATCTTGTTTTATATTTATTTACATTTATATTTATATTCATATTTAGCAGTACAGATTCCGTAAATTACCAGAAATATATTCTGTAAAATTATCAAACGGACACTAATGAAAATATCCTAAAATCCTAGTTGAATCCACGGACATTCTGTAAGTTACAAAAAAAACCCTAGAACTGAAAGAGTTTTCCTGAAATTATACTTTTTTTTTGTTTTGGTGATTTATAAAATTATATTCCTTAGAAACATTAATGAATGTGGGATGAAGCTACCACAATGTGCGTATACAGAGTAAAACATATATTTAGTAGAATTCAACTTCATCAGCAAGGCAATCGCATTCCGATGCTGAAATAACTATACTTGAGTTATTGTTGATAAATGTCAGCATTTCTGTGACACGTTGTATGGTTTTATAGCTGTTCTATCGCAGCTGTCATTTGAATAAAAAATTTAAAAACACGACAGCGAAAAATTCTTCTTGTGGCTCAGGAAATATTCATTTTTGTCTCCCAGAGCTACAGTAAATAAAAAAAGCCAAAATTAAAAAAAAAATTAAAAACATATAATTTCTGGGCCTAGACATTCGCGTTTCCGTAATTAAACTGTGTGTACCAGTAAAGATTGTCCGTAATCCTGCGGATATCTTGAACACGTGTTCTGACCAAACAAGGCAGTCGAGATCTGTGTTGGTCCTCGAGCGACAGGCAGACCTGGTGCCGCGCCCGTCTGCCGGGTAATTGGCACAAGCTGGCTGCACGGCTGATCCTCTTGCGCGCCTCGCAGCATCCACGTGTCAATTACCCGCTTCCATCGCGATCCAGCAGTTCGCGCGTGCGTCTGCGAGGGGGCGGGGCTTATTCCAGGTCCATGGAGGCGAGGCCGCGACATAAGCGTTGCGCTCCCACGTCGGCGTACAGCAAAGAACGCCTTTCTTGACGTGACAACGTTTAAATAAATCGATGAACGCCGGCTGCACGCACGAAAAAGTTTCCCGTTACGCACATTTTTCCGCTACGCTGTGTCCCGTTACGTTCATTGTTCCGTTACGCTGTGTCCCGGTTCGCTCATTGTTCCGTTACGCTGTGTTCCGTTACGCTGTCGGCGAGTGCAGTAATAATAGGTTATGTTATAATTGACTAAAAAATTATGATGATTCATATAATTGATGATAGATATTTGATTACAGTTTATTTATATGAAAACTTGTTCATAATTATATTTAACCTTTATAGCTAAACGCCAGTTTTTAAAATTAATTACAAGTCATCTACACGTCAACTGTTTCGTCGACTGTTTATAAAGTGAAGTGATAAGTTCATGTGGTTTTCATTGCTTATTACAACAACAATTTCTGCAATAAAGGTTAATTATTCTTGCATTTTAAAAATCTGATTACTAGTATAATTTCAAGTATTTATTCTTTTATTATTAAAATAAAAATTATTCAATTTTATTCTTAAAGTATGCAATCATTTCATCAATGTTTTGTTATGACGTTGTCACGTCTAAATGTCGTCCGTAAACCGACTTTACAGACAACCAATTTTTTTTAAGAGGATAAATTCGAATATTCAAAGTATTCGTTTAAAGTTTGTCTACGGCCGAGCTTCTGGGTCTATATGGCAACGTTACAACTTAATTCTGGTTCGTAGGCTTAGAGGCTAGGATCAAAAACTACTACTTGGCTTCGGCCAAGAAGCTAAGTATTAATTAGGTTTTAACTTCATTCTAAAAACCCAGGGAATCAAAGCTTCGTGGAAAAAATTTAAATGTTACTTTGATCGGAATCTAAAGTGGCAAAGTTGTAAAATAAAATCGGTTTGTAAACATGATTTATTCAATAACCTTAACTTAAATCTTGGTTAAAATGTTAGATGACAAATATTCACAGTGGTTGTAATATCTTAGTTTTGCTTTTATGCTTTCGCTTATTACAGTTAAATGGGTGGTAGTATAGAGTACATGGTAGCCTGAACACAATTACATTTATTTCATTGACGGTATTTTGGGGTTTCTTTATACAATAAACTAATGTATATAATCTTATTCAAAATAAAATAACCACAACAAGCATGTTTTAATGCTTTTTGGTTGCAACTAAAAGTTTATAGAATACATGATAAATAAGTTCACAAAAAGATTTTTAAGTTCCAAAATAAGTCACAAAAATTAAAATTACTTCTTCTTAAAAGGTCTATTTAATGAGATTTTTTAAATCTATCTTTGTCAAACAGGCAGCATACAAAGTACCACATTCATATAGCGCACCTAAAAAAGATATCTGAATAATTTTGAGGAATATTATACCAGATTTTGGCTTAACTTAACATTTCCTCCTAAAGTAGAAGAGAAGCAATGGACGCTAATTTAGCTGGGCGTATTTTAACTGAAAATACAATCAGTATATTGAAAGCCGGAAGCCGGCCAGAGAGGAACATAACACGATTAATGCTCTTTGATGTACTTTCACGAGATGTCATCTCCATTCCGGATATCGAAAAATCACGAGCGATGAGTCGCAGAGCAGACACACGTGTCCCTCAGCCACTCTGCCAGCGGCCATAAGCGTGTCCCAGAGCTGTCCCTCAGCCACTCTGCCAGCGGCCATAAGCGTGTCCCAGAGCTGCCGCTCAGCCACTCTGCCAGCGGCCATAAGCGTGTCCCAGAGCTGTCCCTCAGCCACTCTGCCAGCGGCCATAAGCGTGTCCCAGAGCTGTCCCTCAGCCACTCTGCCAGCGGCCATTAGCGTGTCCCAGAGCTGTCCCTCAGCCACTCTGCCAGCGGCCATAAGCGTGTCCCAGAGCTGCCGCTCAGCCACTCTGCCAGCGGCCATAAGCGTGTCCCAGAGCTGTCCCTCAGCCACTCTGCCAGCGGCCATAAGCGTGTCCCAGAGCTGCCGCTCAGCCACTCTGCCAGCGGCCATAAGCGTGTCCCAGAGCTGTCCCTCAGCCACTCTGCCAGCGGCCATAAGCGTGTCCCAGAGCTGTCCCTCAGCCACTCTGCCAGCGGCCATAAGCGTGTCCCAGAGCTGCCGCTCAGCCACTCTGCCAGCGGCCATAAGCGTGTCCCAGAGCTGCCGCTCAGCCACTCTGCCAGCGGCCATAAGCGTGTCCCAGAGCTGCCGCTCAGCCACTCTGCCAGCGGCCATAAGCGTGTCCCAGAGCTGTCCCTCAGCCACTCTGCCAGGGGCCATAAGCGTGTCCCAGAGCTGTCCCTCAGCCACTCTGCCAGCGGCCATAAGCGTGTCCCAGAGCTGTCCCTCAGCCACTCTGCCAGCGGCCATAAGCGTGTCCCAGAGCTGTCCCTCAGCCACTCTGCCAGGGGCCATAAGCGTGTCCCAGAGCTGTCCCTCAGCCACTCTGCCAGCGGCCATAAGCGTGTCCCAGAGCTGTCCCTCAGCCACTCTGCCAGCGGCCATAAGCGTGTCCCAGAGCTGTCCCTCAGCCACTCTGCCAGCGGCCATAAGCGTGTCCCAGAGCTGTCCCTCAGCCACTCTGCCAGCGGCCATAAGCGTGTCCCAGAGCTGTCCCTCAGCCACTCTGCCAGCGGCCATAAGCGTGTCCCAGAGCTGTCCCTCAGCCACTCTGCCAGCGGCCATAAGCGTGTCCCAGAGCTGTCCCTCAGCCACTCTGCCAGCGGCCATAAGCGTGTCCCAGAGCTGTCCCTCAGCCACTCTGCCAGCGGCCATAAGCGTGTCCCAGAGCTGTCCCTCAGCCACTCTGCCAGCGGCCATAAGCGTGTCCCAGAGCTGTCCCTCAGCCACTCTGCCAGCGGCCATAAGCGTGTCCCAGAGCTGTCCCTCAGCCACTTTGCCAGCGGCCATAAGCGTGTCCCAGAGCTGCCGCTCAGCCACTTTGCCAGCGGCCATAAGCGTGTCCCAGAGCTGTCCCTCAGCCACTCTGCCAGCGGCCATAAGCGTGTCCCAGAGCTGTCCCTCAGCCACTCTGCCAGGGGCCATAAGCGTGTCCCAGAGCTGTCCCTCAGCCACTCTGCCAGCGGCCATAAGCGTGTCCCAGAGCTGTCCCTCAGCCACTCTGCCAGCGGCCATAAGCGTGTCCCAGAGCTGCCGCTCAGCCACTCTGCCAGCGGCCATAATCGTGTCCCAGAGCTGTCCCTCAGCCACTCTGCCAGCGGCCATAAGCGTGTCCCAGAGCTGCCGCTCAGCCACTCTGCCAGCGGATATAAGCGTGTCCCAGAGCTGCCGCTCAGCCACTCTGCCAGCGGCCATAAGCGTGTCCCAGAGCTGTCCCTCAGCCACTCTGCCAGCGGCCATAAGCGTGTCCCAGAGCTGTCCCTCAGCCACTCTGCCAGCGGCCATAAGCGTGTCCCAGAGCTGTCCCTCAGCCACTCTGCCAGCTGCCATAAGCGTGTCCCAGAGCTGTCCCTCAGCCACTCTGCCAGCGGCCATAAGCGTGTCCCAGAGCTGTCCCTCAGCCACTCTGCCAGCGGCCATAAGCGTGTCCCAGAGCTGCCGCTCAGCCACTCTGCCAGCGGCCATAAGCGTGTCCCAGAGCTGTCCCTCAGCCACTCTGCCAGCGGCCATAAGCGTGTCCCAGAGCTGTCCCTCAGCCACTCTGCCAGCGGCCATAAGCGTGTCCCAGAGCTGTCCCTCAGCCACTCTGCCAGCGGCCATTAGCGTGTCCCAGAGCTGTCCCTCAGCCACTCTGCCAGCGGCCATAAGCGTGTCCCAGAGCTGTCCCTCAGCCACTCTGCCAGCGGCCATAAGCGTGTCCCAGAGCTGTCCCTCAGCCACTCTGCCAGCGGCCATAAGCGTGTCCCAGAGCTGCCGCTCAGCCACTCTGCCAGCGGCCATAAGCGTGTCCCAGAGCTGTCCCTCAGCCACTCTGCCAGCGGCCATAAGCGTGTCCCAGAGCTGTCCCTCAGCCACTCTGCCAGCGGCCATAAGCGTGTCCCAGAGCTGCCGCTCAGCCACTCTGCCAGCGGCCATAAGCGTGTCCCAGAGCTGCCGCTCAGCCACTCTGCCAGCGGCCATAAGCGTGTCCCAGAGCTGTCCCTCAGCCTCTCTGCCAGCGGCCATAAGCGTGTCCCAGAGCTGCCGCTCAGCCACTCTGCCAGCGGCCATAAGCGTGTCCCAGAGCTGCCGCTCAGCCACTCTGCCAGCGGCCATAAGCGTGTCCCAGAGCTGCCGCTCAGCCACTCTGCCAGCGGCCATAAGCGTGTCCCAGAGCTGTCCCTCAGCCACTCTGCCAGCGGCCATAAGCGTGTCCCAGAGCTGTCCCTCAGCCACTCTGCCAGCGGTCATAAGCGTGTCCCAGAGCTGTCCCTCAGCCACTCTGCCAGCGGCCATAAGCGTGTCCCAGAGCTGCCGCTCAGCCACTCTGCCAGCGGCCATAAGCGTGTCCCAGAGCTGCCGCTCAGCCACTCTGCCAGCGGCCATAAGCGTGTCCCAGAGCTGCCGCTCAGCAACTCTGCCAGCGGCCATAAGCGTGTCCCAGAGCTGCCGCTCAGCCACTCTGCCAGCGGCCATAAGCGTGTCCCAGAGCTGAGGCTCAGCCACTCTGCCAGCGGCCATAAGCGTGTCCCAGAGCTGTCCCTCAGCCACTCTGCCAGCGGCCATAAGCGTGTCCCAGAGCTGTCCCTCAGCCACTCTGCCAGCGGCCATAAGCGTGTCCCAGAGCTGCCGCTCAGCCACTCTGCCAGCGGCCATAAGCGTGTCCCAGAGCTGCCGCTCAGCCACTCTGCCAGCGGCCATAAGCGTGTCCCAGAGCTGTCCCTCAGCCACTCTGCCAGCGGCCATAAGCGTGTCCCAGAGCTGTCCCTCAGCCACTCTGCCAGCGGCCATAAGCGTGTCCCAGAGCTGTCCCTCAGCCACTCTGCCAGCGGCCATAAGCGTGTCCCAGAGCTGTCCCTCAGCCACTCTGCCAGCGGCCATAAGCGTGTCCCAGAGCTGTCCCTCAGCCACTCTGCCAGCGGCCATAAGCGTGTCCCAGAGCTGTCCCTCAACCACTCTGCCAGCGGCCATAAGCGTGTCCCAGAGCTGTCCCTCAACCACTCTGCCAGCGGCCATAAGCGTGTCCCAGAGCTGTCCCTCAGCCACTCTGCCAGCGGCCATAAGCGTGTCCCAGAGCTGTCCCTCAGCCACTCTGCCAGCGGCCATAAGCGTGTCCCAGAGCTGTCCCTCAGCCACTCTGCCAGCGGCCATAAGCGTGTCCCAGAGCTGTCCCTCAGCCACTCTGCCAGCGGCCATAAGCGTGTCCCAGAGCTGCCGCTCAGCCACTCTGCCAGCGGCCATAAGCGTGTCCCAGAGCTGCCGCTCAGCCACTCTGCCAGCGGCCATAAGCGTGTCCCAGAGCTGTCCCTCAGCCACTCTGCCAGCGGCCATAAGCGTGTCCCAGAGCTGCCGCTCAGCCACTCTGCCAGCGGCCATAAGCGTGTCCCAGAGCTGCCGCTCAGCCACTCTGCCAGCGGCCATAAGCGTGTCCCAGAGCTGTCCCTCAGCCACTCTGCCAGCGGCCATAAGCGTGTCCCAGAGCTGTCCCTCAGCCACTCTGCCAGCGGCCATAAGCGTGTCCCAGAGCTGTCCCTCAACCACTCTGCCAGCGGCCATAAGCGTGTCCCAGAGCTGTCCCTCAACCACTCTGCCAGCGGCCATAAGCGTGTCCCAGAGCTGTCCCTCAGCCACTCTGCCAGCGGCCATAAGCGTGTCCCAGAGCTGTCCCTCAGCCACTCTGCCAGCGGCCATAAGCGTGTCCCAGAGCTGTCCCTCAGCCACTCTGCCAGCGGCCATAAGCGTGTCCCAGAGCTGTCCCTCAGCCACTCTGCCAGCGGCCATAAGCGTGTCCCAGAGCTGTCCCTCAGCCACTCTGCCAGCGGCCATAAGCGTGTCCCAGAGCTGTCCCTCAGCCACTCTGCCAGCGGCCATAAGCGTGTCCCAGAGCTGTCCCTCAGCCACTCTGCCAGCGGCCATAAGCGTGTCCCAGAGCTGTCCCTCAGCCACTCTGCCAGCGGCCATAAGCGTGTCCCAGAGCTGTCCCTCAGCCACTCTGCCAGCGGCCATAAGCGTGTCCCAGAGCTGTCCCTCAGCCACTCTGCCAGGGGGGAGGGAGATCGTAACAAATTTTAGAAATTTGAAATTCGTAATGCCTCAAAATACTTTTGCATTTAAAAAAACCAAAATCCCTCAAAGAGAGTTAAATCCCTAATCCACAATCCTGAAATAATCCTTTGAGGACTTTTAACCTCATCCATTAGGATATCATGGTAGCCATTTCGAATTGTGATGTCATCATTGAAATTTTAATCAAGACCGCCATCTCGAAAATCCGCAATTTTCATCAGGAAATTTTGGAGAAATTTAAAATTCTTAAAAAATTAATTACATTTTAATTAAAAGATTCCGCCATTTTGAAATTATGACGTTATGTCAGCCATCTTGAAATTTCGTAATTATTATTCCAAATTTTCAGAAGAAAATCTTAATTCATTAAAAAATTATTTAAATTACATTTTTAAAATTTTAAATTAAAAACGCACTTACATCATGGAAACCTCGTTTCAACTCGGTGAGAGCAAAATAAAATGGTGACGGAACCTTCCTCCACGGAAGCCACCGACAGACTGACCTCCCATCACCTAGTATGACGTCACGTCCGCCATTTTGTTTCTGTGTGCCAGAGTCCACCATCTTGGATTATGAACAACTGATAAGAAACTAAATGTAAATAACATAAAATTTATTAAAATTTTTAGTTACGAAGACTGGTAGGATAAAAATTATGCAAGTAATATTTTTATAATGTTCAATTTATAAGGTTTTGGAACTACATAATCTCTCTATGCTAAGTAGCAGTAAGGAAAATAGTTAAAAAGTCTCTTTTGACAATTTTCTCCCATATCTGCATAACTACCTTATTTAGATCCAAACATTATACACATATGAATTACTTATATGCTCAAATAAACAAAACAGTTAATAATATGACTCTCTAGGGGCCAGATCACCTATGGTTACTGCTGTATCCTTTAAATTAGCATTATATATTTTCACAAATAATATTAATAATAAATTTGTATCTGAACAATTATTTTGTTGCTATTGATAGAGACATTATTTAAAACTGAACACGAGCGTATGGATGATGTTTAACTGAACAAAGTTTTACACCACCACAAAATATGTCGCATAAAGTCAAATTATTACATAGATATGATTGGCAGCAATACCTTGACTTTCCATACACTCCTCTGATGTGTAGTGCCCCCTGTTACTTCAAAAAGATTGTGTTTTGACAGCCACAAGATTTGCGGTGGTTTAACAAATTTGCTCAATTAAACATTAGCCGGGAGATAGGTGCGCTCTCTTAAATACAGTTTCTGTTTGCAATAAAATCACTATTCAGCTTCAACTTGAAGCGCGTACAGCAGCCCTGGGAAGCCGGTGATGCCATTATGCTCGGTCTCATGCAACATTGTGTTTTCTTTCGATTTTTATCATTACGTATTTTCCTAATGGCTATTCCTCCCTTGCATTTGTTGTTCTGACACAAATTGTTTCAACAGATAATTACTTTTTGAAATGCCATGGGTGATGATGATTACGAATATTTGCGCGCCTTTTTTTACATCCGCGATGTTTCGCTCAGTGTAATTTTTTTTTTATATATATATTTGTGGCCGAACAACCAAATCAAGGCAGTTATCGCGCTTAAATGTTATAAAAAGCCCTAAAATAAAATGAATGACCGAAGGAAAAGTAAATAAAAGTGCAAATGACGCCTGGGACCAAGCCGCGGGAGCTGGGTGGCGACTCGTCGTGAGCGCGGAGCGGCGCATCACGCATCAGTTACGCCCCCCGGCGCGCGGCTGAAGCATGTCTTTTGTTCGGCCGCAGCGGCTATCGACCGCCCCCTGCCGGCCGAGCACAAACACTCCCCTGCATGCAGCTGCTCTGCTCGTGTAACTGGGAGGCCACCTAGCACTTCGCACTTCTGCCACGACTAAACTGAACAACACGCGCAATAACAAGCTGGGGGAAAAAACACGATCTATATTGAAAATGTCTTTGCAAATTTTCATTAAAAAAAAAATTGGTTGTCTGTAAAGTCGGCTTACGTGACAACGTCATAACAAAACATTGATGAAATGATTGCATACTTTTATGAAAAAAATTGAATCATTTTTTATTGAATTATCACTATTTTGTATGGATTCAAAGAAGGAGTGAAATGAAATCTACAATCTAATTGATCAATTTATTTTTATTTGCACTCATTAATTCAAATATGTTTATTACTTTAACGAAGAGATTGTTTTAACTATAACTTTTATACATGTTTGCTATTTAACTTCTTGCAATCTGTGTTATTCTGTTAAGGATATGACGATGATAGGAAAAGTAGGAAACGAATGGGAGTGTTTCAAGTTTAATGTGCCTCGAAAAAGTCAAATCGATGGTTGTTCCAATCGAGTGGAAGAGAGATAGATGCGACGCAAGCGTACAATGAGCGTAACGGGACACAGCGTAACAGAACACTTTTTCGTGCGTGCAGCCGGCGTTCACCGATTTATTAGACGTTGTCACGTCAAAAAATTAAGTCAAAATTTAGTGTTTCCAGCGATAGGTAAATTTCAGCACTAGCGTCACTTCATTAAAGAGCTTGTCCGAGAGTCAGGAGTGGGGAACTCAATACCTCTCCCCTCAGCACTATTTAGTGCTCCACTCCTGAGCTTGGAACTTTTTGTTACGATCAGATGATCGCATAACCCTTCCGGCTGCTAATATGTTTTACTTAAAACAAAAGTCTTGTCTGTCAATTGACGTATTATAACGTGGACTTTGCCTGGTAATGGGGGTGCGGCAGTGTAGTGGTCGAAACACTTCCCCCTTTACTATAAGTTGCATTGATCTCCCCGGCTGTTTCACGAACCTTTTTACTTTTTATGTTTTTATCAAATATTTTCTTAAGTGTAAAACAACAGATAAAAATTCGCACGTACTGCTTGCTAGTTAAATCTACGACAGCAAAAGGCCTTTTAGTCCGCAAGCAAGCTATTACAAGCTGCCTCGAAATGTTACCTGAAATGATTTTCTCATACACACAACACACAGTCAATGTTTTCTATCTGTGGAAATGTGAACTGTAATTCATAATTATACAGATGTTTATTTTTGTGATGAGTACTTTACTCGTTCTGTCTTTCTTCTTGACTTTCTTCATTTTGAGATGTCTGGCTCGCTTCAGAGCCCGTAACAGTTAGACATAATAAAATATTAGGTACTATTTTTTTTTAATTAATTCGTTTTTATTGTATTTCTGTATTTTTGTAGAACATGCTGACATCTAAATGCAAAATTTTACAGTCTAAACCAATCTATTATTTGAAAAAATTAGATGACATCTTCTAAACTGAGAAACGAATCTATGGTCTGGTATATTTATTTTTGGAGTTTCTCTGTTACGCTTTTTTTTTTTTTGTATTCCGTCAGTTTTACATACAGAAAGAATATTATTTCATCTGTAACATAACAAAATATTAACTATTTGCCGAATTTTTCGTAAACGCTTCCGGTAAACTATAGTAACTAATATTATGGGTATTTACTGCCTTGTAAAAAATATAATTATTTCTATAGCTGTGCTAGTCATTAAAATAGCAAATATTAATGAGTCATAAATATATACTTAGTAATATTATTGTTATCTGTGAAGCCATCTGAATGTGTACATTTTACGTGGCCTTTAATATTGGACCTATTTCAATAAAAACATAGCTTAGTAGTGATATTTTATCTAGCATTATTACAAGTCTTCTGTGTACTATGTATTTTTGGTGTAATAGTAACTACTTCATTTTTTATGTAGATTGTTGATACGCAAATATAACTTTCGTATAATGTTTTTAACATTATATAAATAGGTACTGCTAATTTGAACCCTGGCAAGAATCCGAACCCAGTACTACAAAGGACGTGTTTTTTAGCAATACAGTGAATTTATATTAATGTACTAATTTACTAATATTAAAAATACATGATTATTTCAATTCCATTTACAAAATGTTTATACAGTCTACAAGAATACGCTTCCCTTGAAATGATCGGCTTTAACGATTTTCACACCTCAACTCTTAGGGTTTTTTTATCTCTCGTGCATAGAAAAACCGAAATAAGAAAATTCATTAAGGACCAAGCCTTCGTAAATTCCATGAATGTAGCTGAGCGAAAATCCTATAATTCATTTGTTGCTGTTGTTGGAAATTTTCTGGCCAACGAAAAGCAGAAAACTATGTTGAAATGGTAAACAATATGCTTAATAATTTCAAATCCCTTGGGTGCAACATGATTATTAAGGTGCACTATTTACATAGCCACCTTGACTGTTTTCCTGAAAATTTAGGAGACAGCATAAAGGAGCAAGGTGTAAGATTTCATCAAGATATTAAAATTATGGAGGAACACTGTCAAGGAAGATGGGGTACGCACATGATGGCAGATTATTACTGGATTTTTAATAGAGACTGTTCCGATATATATTCAAGAAGTTCACGAAAAAGAAGCTTCCGAAGTGTTGAGTGACTAGTTGGTTCCATCGATTACTTGGTACTATCTTTGTATATATATAACTTAATATTAGTAGGAATATACTAATAATATTTATAAAATAAATTTTTATTTGTATAATATAATGATATTTGTATAATATAATCATATTTGTGTAATTTTAATAATAAAAATTTCATGTTTAATTTTAGATTTGATTCATGGATTTAACCTAAAATAACGTAAAACGTACATTTCACTAAAACGTCATATCTTATAAATTTGACCTCCTAGGCAAAAACTAATGCCATATTTGAATTTAGGCCACTAAATTCATATGAAATCAGCTCCAAATACCCCAGAACCAAAACTTTTGTCAGCCTGTGTTATCCTTGTATAAATGACTCGACATGTTGCACTGTGACTAAGTACTTACCAAAGCTGGCTGCACGTCTAGACAGCGACACAGGCAGCCAGGCTGCGGCGGTTCGCGAAGGAACCCGCGCTCTGGCGCCGCCTGAACACAGAGAAAACCACTGTCAAACTAATTTACTGTTCATAAAGGTACTGAACATGTAAAAAAAATAGTTAGTTTTAATCACTGTGAAATTAAGAATAATATTTAAAGGCCGTCACATGAATTAATTACATCTTAAGCGATCACTCACGTATAAAATTAATTTTTTTATTAGAAATTATGAAAGTAACCACACTTTAGTTACATTTCCAAAGTGGTGACTTTTTCCTCTTCAAATAATATAATTTCAGTATCTATATAAAATTTTTGATGACATACACACACGATAGCAAAATTTTCTACTAAAATTAGATATATATATTTTTTTATGTTCGTAATGTTAAGGTACCGGAAAAAATTCGTAGTTAATTTCGTGATAGTCTTAAGATTCATATCCGCCCAACTTTCAACTGCTGCTCATGTAGGCTTCTGGCCAATAACTCATGTGCCAACTCTGAGCCAATCAAAAATAACGAAGAAATAGTATTGAATAACAAACATTGTAGTAATTGCAAGTCTGTAGGTCATTGAACCATTCAAGCCACTGTTACCGACACATTTGAATTTATATACGTTATCTGAAACGTAAACGATATTTAAAAAAAAAGGTAATTTTTTCCCGATTTTATGTTTATTTACTTTAAAGAAAAGTCCTTTCATCGGCCCCATGTTCATGAATTTACTTGTATTTAATGTTGTGGTAATAATTTTCTTCGCAAATTGCTAGGCACAACTTTTAGGAATGTTGCAGTGGACTGGGGTCGGTTCAGCGAGAACACTTGCTCATGAAATATGAGCTGCTCTGGCAGACGTGGCCGGGAGATGGCTTGTTTGCCCGCCGGTGCCAGTTTGTTTCTGCAGCGCTGCTCTCTCGCGCGATCGTCTCTGGCAGACCTGGCGCTGCACTCAAGTCCTAGTTAGTGCACTCATTCGTCCGCCCTTCAGCTCTGGCCTAGCCTCCAGTCCAGTGACTTCGCCCAAATGAAAACTAGACAAATATCGGAATCACGATAATTTCATGAATTCATTTGACTCCAGACTCGACTTAAAGAGCCTGTACACAATATCTAGAGACCGGTAAAATTCGCGGGTTCAATGACCTCCAGGATAGACTCCAATATCCTCTACACACTCGGGCAAATGCAAACTGTTCATTGGCTGCTGACTTGTGAGTAGTCTCGACTGGGTGGCCTGTGATTCGACACTTCTATGAGTGAGGGTCTCTAATTGGCCCTCAGTCCTCCAGATTAACAGAGAACCAATGACAGAAGCAGCACTAAGGTATAATTATTTGAATTTTAGCATAACACGAAATGAACCCGCGAATTTTTCAGGTGTCTGCCAATAGCAAAAGCGCTCTCAGAGCACTGACTGGTCGGTAACAAGGTGATGTTGTTGACTGGGTGACCACTCAGGGTCGCCAGGGGCGTGTCAGAGCGCGGCGGACCAATCAGATACTGAAGCGGGTGTCGGCAGCGGTGAGCAACTGCAGGTCAGTGAGCGCGACCACTATAACCACACGGGGCCTAACATCTGGCGGGGCGACAGGATAAGGCATGGCTGCCAATTAGAAATGTTGGCAATGTCTAAATGGTACAAACACGTGTCGCCGTAAGGGTAATGTGCCAGCGCGTCAGCTAAATCGCCTATAAAATATGTCAGAATATAGGAGATATAAAAAAATAAACGAAGTGGCTAGAGGTTAACCAGAGGACTCGTGTTTAGAAGGACCCAGGTGCATACCCACTAGTCCTGCGATTCTGATTCTTTTCTTCTTCTTTTTTTTGTTTTCGTTAATTTCCAAAATCATTCCACGCAAATCCTGGGAGGGTTTCTTACCCCACGTAATGGCAATTACTCTCTATATTAAATTATTTTGCTTGCATAATTTCGGGTTTTTGTTGATTATTTAAACACATCTCAGTAAATAATAATGTAAATATTCATCCATTAAAAAACTTAAATCTCTGAAAGTTCTTCACTGATTGCTTTGAAATTATGAAAGCAAAATAATTTACGATACTACCCCCTCAATTACCCTACATTGTATTGTTGTGAATGTGTCTATCTCTCATTAACTCACTGTCGAGGTTATGAGACACAAAGTATATTTTAAAATTCACAGCTTGTGAATGGACGGAAAGAGCCGGGATTACGTAATCGAGTAAATTTCAGCCCATTGTTATCACGAAGTTCAATTCATGTGCCACTTAACATCTCCGTGCAAAACCGTTCAAAGTGAAACTATAACATTTACGTTTCCTGATTGTTGCTCCAATTTTTTTTTAATTTTACAGTCCATACCATCTTTCACATAAAGTAACTATGGCAAACTGCTTCAACCAGTAATTTTAATAAATAGAAAAACATCAAACTAAACTGAACAAAAAATGTTCAAAAAACTATATTATTTAAAATTTAAATCATAAACTGACCAGGATAATGGCATAGTTGTCACTACGTCACACCGTATTTCAATTCTAAAATCTAATTTTACGAGAGTATTAACCATATTTATGCACTTCAATGGTAAATACTTATTAGTCATAATATATATTTATCTGAAACCTACAAATGAGAAATATTGTCCACATTTAAGATTTTTTTCAGTCTTTGTTGAATCTGTATTCCCCAAACATGATATTCCCCTGCTACGCGACCAGGACTGCTCCGAGCGGCAGACGGCAGGACGTGTGGCTGGTTGCATAACCAGGCGGCGGGACGCTGTGACGTCTGCGGCGCACCAGGCGCGCGTCTGTTAGACGTGTTTCTGCGCCAATCACGCCCGGCCGCCTTGCTCACCTCTGCGAACTTCCGTCTGTGTCAAAGTGTTTGTTTTCTGAATCATTTTTTCAACGGAGAAGATTGATTTAAAACCTTTTATTTGGACACGCGTCATAGAGAAAATCTAAAAAATGGACAAAAAAATTGGTTGTCTGTAAAGTCGGTTTACGGACGATAGTTTAACGTGACAACGTCATAACAAAACATTGATGAAGTGATTGCATACTTTATGGATAAAATTGAATAATTTTTATTTTAATAATAAAAAAATAAATACTTGAAATTATACTAGTAATCAGATTTTTAAAATGCAAGAATAATTAACCTTTATTGCCGAAATTGTTGTCGTAATAATCAATGAAAACCACATTAACTTTTCACTTCACTTTATAAACAGTCGAGTGGAAGAGAGATAGATGCGCCGCAAGCGTACAATGAGCGTAACGGGACAATGTGCGTAACGGGACACTTTTTCGTGCGTGTAGCCGGCGTTCATCGATTTATTAGACGTTGTCACGTCAAAATGTGAATACGCAAACACACAGAGGACAAGCCAAAATCCGCCGATGGCAATAGTTAACTGCCTCTACTGCACAGTGATCCACGTGGAAGGAACTAAACAGAGCTATATGAAAGCACAAACCAGCGCAGCGGGCTGACAGCCACAGTAACAGTAAATTCAAACAAACAACAACCTTGGACAACTCAGCGAAAAACAAACGAAAACAATTATTAGAGACCTGAAAAATTCGCGGGTTCATTTCGTGTTATGCTAAAATTCAAATAATTATACTTTAGTGCTGCTTCTGTCATTGGTCCACTGTTAATCTGGAGGACTGAGTGCCAATTAGAGACCCCCACTCATAGAAGTGTCGAATCACAGGCCACCCAGTCGAGACGACTCACAAGTCAACAGCTAATGAACAGTTGGCATTTGCCCGAGTGTGGAGAGGATATTGGAGTCTATCCTGGAGGTCTTTTAACACGCGAATTTTACCGGTCTCTACCAATGATGATACTAAACAGACAAACAACGGCGATGCAGATACACAAAGGCGAACTCAGCGATGGAATTAAACAGGTTATTATGGCAACACAACGACGATAACACAAACGTTTCTGGGAATGACATCTGCCCCCGTCATCACGCACATAACGCGGTTGTCGTTGTGTTGTTTTGAATAATTGGCATTTTCGGATTACTCGCCTCTGCTTCTCAGGTATTTAATATTATTTCAAAAATCCTCGAGAAAATAAATGGGTGATTTGGAGTTGACCAGTGGCTTTAATACGTTTTGTTCAGTTTTGAATAAACAGTGATGTGATCTACGGATATTGTATCATAATATACAACAAATTCTGATGTTGTTAAGAAGAGGGGGCGACTCCGAATGACGCCATCTTTGATTCAACTGTTGTTACATCATAAAAATGGTTTATCGGTTATGAGTAAGTATGCCCTCGGTTAGTAAGATGCCACGTTGAAGATCTTTAATTTTGCTTATTTTTTGTCATTTTTAAAAATGATTTTAACACTGAACGCCAATGCCATTTCAGAGGAAAATATTTGCTGCAGACAGTCACTTAAACACTAAGCATTCCGTTAAAAAGTGGGATTATTAAGAAATTTGATAAGCCCATATTTTTAATTCTCGGGTATCGCAATAACTGAGGCGAATTAAAAGGTTTATGTTTCCTGAAGAAGTCAGGAATTGCAAAGCATATTTCTTATTGATTTTGCCGAAACTAAACAGCTTTGGCAAGTACAATGTTGTCTCATTTTCAAAATCAAAATAGATGAACATGTTTCTGCTAGTTGCCAAAATCTTTTTTCTCAGAAACGCCACTAAAATATGTGCTATGGCTTTAAGAAAAGTAATTACCAATATTAAGCAGATGAATATTTATTATGACATAAAAACTGTTTAAACAGTGGCTATGGCGCGTACAATCAAGAGTTTTCCACGCATTAAAAGGGAGTTTAAACATACACCTTAACTGTGGCTATAGAGTAGGCGTGCAAGACGAGCAGTAGAAGAGTGTCAAGCTACGTATCATTGGACGGTGTAGTTTCCAGTAGAACCATCATGGCGGCCGACGTTGACTCGTCAGAATTACAAAAGCGAACGGCAGTTAGTGTCGCGAAGTGTATGACATTTCTTTACAAGTGAATTCAACTATGTTTGCATCTAATTTCTGGTGAATATGATACTTTTTAAATAAAAACCCGTGTCTTTCTGAGTACCATTAAAATAAAACAAATGGCTAAAACACGGAAATTTCGCGGATTCTTAAGGTCATCAGTGAGACTGCAAACATCTATACCTGAGCATTGCTTTGCTGATAGGTTCACAAATATTAAGCTACTCGCTTCTACGACTGTAAGCCATTCAACTACCAGCCGGCAGTAGAGAGTTCGACTCAGTCGAAGGAAGTTAAGGCGTTGGCGTAAGAAGTCAGCCAGTAGGAAAGCAGATGTGGTGCTATTGTGAGTGTTATCCGGGCCTCTACTGCAGAGCGTTGTTCACGCCAGCTGAAGGCAAATCGTTCGCGAAAGATGAGAATCGATCTTCGTCCTCGCTGTGCGTGTGGGTTCGCCCCGGCCAGAAGTGCGAAGGAGAATAAAATGCGATCGTGCGTATCGATGTTGGTCGGCGCGTGACGCCTGAGTCGATACGAGGCCGCGTGGTGTGACGTCACGAGACCGCGCTCACTTGTCGGTGGTATGCCAATGCCCGTGCGAAACATTACAAAACAAAACATCTAAACATGAAAATCAAATTTACTCTAAAACCATTTTTAATTTAAAAATAAAAAAAAATTCCATTTTTAAAAAGTTTCGAGCAAATTTAATAGTTTTGTCAGCAAAGTTCCACTGAAGTGAAGTTGTTTTTAAAGAATCATTTTAATACTGTTTTATTTGATTAATAAATATACCATTAGTTCATGTACGTTTATAATTAGGGGCAGGCAGTTTTCGCGAAAAAATCTGAACACTTGTTAGACTGCAACAAGGTATACCTGCACCTGTGGTTTCTTCCTTGTGATTGGCGGCCGTTTGCGAGAGAAGTCGTCGCCTTGTTTTACCGAGCCACTAAGGACGCGTTTACTTCCGCGCTGATTCACTGTGATTGGTGTTGTAACAAATCGATATGTAGGTACCTGAGAGAAACCCTCCCAATCACGAAACACAGAATATGCTACAGTGTTTTAACTTTCATCTAGTTCCGAAATCTTTTCGCGAAATCTGCATGCCCCTACTTATAATTAGAGACCCGTGAATTTCGCGGATTCAATGACCTCCAGGATAGACTCCAATATCCTCTACACACTCGGGCAAATGCCAACTGTTCATTGGCTGTTGACTTGTGAGTCGTCTCGACTGGGTGGCCTGTGATTCGACATTTCTATGAGTGAGGGTCTCTAATCAGCCTTCAGTCCTCCAGATTAACAGAGAACCAATGACAGAAGCAGCACTAAGGTATAATTATTTGAATTTTAGCATAACACGAAATGAATCGCGATATTCACGGGTTTCTATATATAATATAAAGTAAAAAAATCACATTTTTCGCTAAAAGTGTTCAATGTGGTTAAATGGAATTTTTTTTAAGCGAGTGTTTACTAAGTGTTCAGTTGTCGAGTTGTGATTGTGACTGCAACTCGCCCAAGACGGCAAGGAAAAAGGCGTGTGGTTGTGCGACTCGGTATAACATGGTCCTGGGTTGGTGGCCGGTACAGTTATTCCCGGGAGAGCAGAGGGAAGCAGCTCTCTTCACACGAGACCTCCAAGTCTGTGTTCTTCCGGGCTGTCCCCAGCGAAGCCGTGCTTTCCTTGCAGGCGCCAACTACTGTACGTTCACATCAACTTGTCAGTTACGAATACTTTGATTTAGTTTTTTAAATAGTAACGCCCCAATATAATAACAAAGGATTTAATTTTAAATGGTTGGCCTCGACTTCCCTATTGCTATATACTACTATACATATGCATACATCTTAGATACCGTTTGCTGTTATAAATGTTTTTTAAACAAACTCACAGATTTCATACCTTAAACTTGTGTAATTTAATAACACCTGCATTGATTGACAGTATAACTAATATTATTTAAATATACAAACATCGAAGAAAAAAATAAAATAATAATAATTTAATTTAAAAATAAAATACAAATTTATATCCAGCAAAACTGTGTTTAGCCTCAACTTGATAATCGGACGGAAATTTACGGCGTGCGCAGATTTAACTGCAAATGTTCTGTATCTGATTACCACAACAAATAATGCATTTAAAAAGTTATTTATGTTATTTATGCACACGAGGGACAGTTCTATCAGCTTGAAAAGAAAAATAAATATTACAGAAAATGTGAAATTTACGTTAGATTTGGCTACATAATTTAACTGATGAAGAGATGGCTTTAGTATTTAAGTAAGTTTTATATATTGTTATAACTTTGTACCTGTACTTTACTTAAATACTAATTTTTATTTAATTGAATTTTCATTTATTCATGTAACAATGATATAATTTATACTTTTTGTTTATACATAATATTTAGAGACCGGAAAAATTCGCGGATTCATTTCGTGATAGGCTGAAATTCAAACTTGTGTACATTTCTGCTGGTTCTGCTATTGGCTCGCAGTTAAACTGGAGCTCTCTGGGTCAATGAGAGACTATCGACCAAAGAAGCGCCGAATCACAAGCTACCCAGTGGAGACGCCTCACAATTTAGTACCCAATGAACACGCGTGTTTACCTGAGAAATGCAGAGGATAATGGAGGCTATCCTAGAGGTCATTGAATCCGCGAATTTTTCCTGTCCCTAATAATATTGAATTTTAATAATTTGCTCTTTTTAACTTTCATATTTATATAACTAATTTAATATTTTATATATTTATTTCTCAGTTGTTATACATTTACAAATGTTTACAATCGTCAAAATACCGCATGTAATTTAAAGTGAATAGATGCACTCACATACAAGCTTGCTTTCGTGAGTGCTAAATTTCCTGGTTAATTAAGTGAATATTGTCAACAAAGTGTAAAAAAATGGGAAATAAATTATTATTATAATTAACCTAAAATGTTTTCATTTGGCTTATTTCGGTGTAGATTTGATATCTCGTTAGTTTCTCAGACCTCTGGGGAGATAGGAAAAGGATTAACTCTGATAATAGTGTTATGGTCTGCATCAAAAGTACGTTTAATAGCACCAAAGAACTGAATGTCCTTTTTAATATGGTATCACCAGAAGTTTTCCTAAAATTCCAAACAAATCTTTCAAAAAGGTGCCAAAATCAAATGCGGGATTTTGATTGGCTGCCTCATAATAATGAATATTGTTCAAACCATTGTTGATAGAGTCTATCAGTCCAGAGAGCAGTGTAATGTCCATAAATCAATGAATTATAAATAAAATCTACGAAAACAAATAATAAATAAAATATATTTTTGACAGCTTTGAATATCCCGCTGTGACTTGTTACGTCACAGGTTTTTATGATATACTTTATTGTTTATTCACACTATAAGTCATAGAAAAAATCTCAATAACGGGCAAAGAGACACAAACGCACAGAAAAATAGTCAAAATCAGACGATGATATTTTTCTCTGTGAGTTTGTGTATTTTTCTCTTTGTCCGTTCTTGAGGTTTCTCTACACTGTAAACAATTACAGTAAATTTACGGATTTTTCAAAGAAGAACTGAACTGAATTCAAACGAAGTGTTCTTCGAAATCTCAGACAACCGGATCTTCGTAGAAACTACGCAATATTCCGACGTAGAGTTGAGTGTTTCGCTGTAAACAGGGTAAACACAAGCCTGGAATGAAAAAAAAATATATTTTACTGTATATTTAACAATATTATGAATGTTTTAATAGTATAATAACATTATTTTTGATTCGTGTTCAAAATAAGTTAACTCAGTAAGGTAAATATTTTAATATCAACCGCAAAGTCACTAAGATCCATGAATTATTTATAAACAGCCGTCTTCATAAAGTTAAGTTTAACACTTTTAACAGTGTGTTGGGACATAATTCCATACCAGCAATGGCGTATGTTTCTAAAATAAAAGTTTAAAATTAGTATTCTCCACTGCAAAACACCGTTCAACGAACGTTACAATGTTTTAATTAGTAGGATGCCGTTAGTCGCATTCGTAGGTACAGTCGTGATGGACGATGTTTTCCGAATATTTTCAATTTGATAGCTGGCTCTGGATCGTGACCGCTGTAGGCCACGCATCAGCGTGTAGCAGATGTGTGTGCACTTCAGGTCTACTTCTCAAGTCTACATTAATACCTACTGAATCCGCACAACAAATTGTCAACGCAATGCACAGGTTATTAAATTTTACTACGCGACAACGCGATTTCGTAACGTGATCATTATGTTGCACAGTTGGGAGGGACAAGAAAATAAAACACTCGCGGAAAGGGTCGGTCGGCGTGTGCTCTTCCTTCGTACGAGCCGCTTTTGAAGTCTGCGGCGCGTCGGCCAAGAAGACCCCCCCCCCCCCCCCTCATCCGCGTGGTGGCGTTCCCAAGACTCGGGACTTTTTTCCTCTCTTCCCCTCCCTTGAGCAGGCCCATATATCCCCATCGCCCGAGGCGATCCCGACAGTTTCATCTGCGGCGCGGCGGGTTGGTAGGCGTGGCTGGTTATAATACCTCCTCCCCTCCTCCTCCCCCCATGATCCCCCGCCGTAAAGTAAATAACGTGTCTGAAGTGCCAGAAAGTCCTCCAAGAACCTCCTGGAAAAATATATATGTTTAAACAAAAAAGAAATTTGCCCTGACTCGTGATACGCCACTTCTTCTCCCTTTGACTCGTCCGCTGCTCTGGCGGCTTCACTTCAAAGGGCAGACGACAGCTGTCAAAGCGGCGCCGGGGAGAAAAGGAACGGAAGCAGTCGGGTCAAGGGTGGGTGGGAAAGGAACTTCCTTCGTCGTGGACTCGACATTTTGCAATAATTTATCATCGCCAACAATTCATAAAAATAAAAATATATCAAATAAATCTTAATGCTTTGTGTATGACGCTAGGAAATATAACTATAATATTCTTTTTATAACTGATACTTCAGAACTCTAAAGGTAGTGGAGTCTTCAGAACGCGATAACGACTCTGTAACGGAAGTTTTTAAAATGGCATTCTTTTATGTTTCGCTTGTGCTGTGCCCTGGCGCGTCTTTCTACTGAATGTGCTGACACGGAGGAAACATCTGTTGTCTGCGTCTACAGATAAAAAAACATGCAAGTATTACAATGACGATGCCGCTGATTTTTCTGTTGGTTTTTAAAAATCCAATTAAAATTGAAAAAAAAATATTGTATATTATAAATTATTCTCGTCTTCAGCAATAAAAATACTGAGCTTGTACGAAGGAGCTAAAACTAACAAAAAATACCTCTAATAAATGACAAAATAATAACTTTTCTAGATATAACACCGGAAGTTTGTTGCAAAAACGTACACAACCTTTAGGTACTTATACTTTCATGTGTGTTTTAATGATGTACGAATCAAATTTTCATCGCATGCAATGTAGATCAAACGTTTAGGTCCGTAGTTATAGTACTTACGGAAATCGTCTAAACACAATAAGTTAATATAGTAATGAAAACGCATCATACTGTAGAATGGAGGTTGGATTGTCTAGGTCAGTTGTTTTCCTGAAGCTGTCATTTACAGTAAGGTCTAAACATGTTCGCATTTCAGAGCTTTCCATGTTATGCCAACTGGAATGATTTACACAGATTATCTTATTTAAAATGTGTTTTTGACATAGCGCATCTCGTCGTTTAGTTTTCTTTGTGCATTTTTAATATATATTTACTCTTCCTTTCCAATGCATTATTTCAGACATTAACGCTGCCCTTGTTTCGGCATGTTTTTTTTTTTTGCCAGATAAACGACATAGAGCATTAAGTTTTAAACACAGCTTTAAAATGAAATTAAAATAAATGTTTAATGTATTAAGAACATTGTATTTTGTAAATGAATATTTGAGATTAGAAGTTTGTAAATAAATTTGCTTGTTGATTTTCATCATGAGCATCGTGTGATAATATTGTTACTACGTGGAAGGCAAGGCCGCGGTGCGCGTCAGGCACCTGAGTGGCCTGGTGGCCCCGCGCGGCCACTGACGTCACGCGCGCATACCTTCCGGGATTAGGGCGGCCCTGCCTCGCCAACCCCCTGCCCCTTCTGTCCCCGCGGCCTTCTTCTCTACATTCCTTAGCGGCCTAGCAATACCGCGGGCTTACTGAGGTCACGGCGTGGAGTGGCGTGTATAAGCGCCGTTGTTCTGGATGCTTCGGGCGTCGGGTCGGCCCGGAATGACGCGACCCGTCACAAACACTCTAGCCCATTCTAGAAATACGCCAACTGGTATAAAAGCGGTGACGCCGGCCTCCGCGGGAGTTCCAACAGGCGAGTTGAGTGAAGTATGAGTTCGGCGAGGCGCAGATGCGGAGCGACGGGACCGTGAGAGTGCGACTGAGTGGCGCGAGACTGTGAGTGGACAGGCGTGAGGTGAGGGGCGAGCCACTGTGGGCCTAGCTCCAGTGAGGAGTGCGAACTGTGGACTGGACAGGTAATCAATGATTTGTGAACAGACATTAAGTGTGGTGTTTTAGTTAGTAATGTAAATATTAGTATCAGATAAAACTGTATAAAATTAATTGGGCTAGCCTTACGAATTTGTCTTCCCCCATTCGTAGCCATATTAATAATGGCAACAGAGCACGGGCATTGAATCGAGGCTATTATTCAGGAAGATGTACGGCGAAAAGGTTAAGACTTATTTAAGGTGCAACTGTATATCCTGCGACACCGTTATGTTTCTGTTTAGTTATAAAGAAGTTTCGCTTAAAAGGTAGAGTGACGATCTCACTTATATTTTCTGAAAGCCAACAAACACCTCTATGTTCGGGCCCTGTTTGTTCGCGTTAACCACACAGGCGGCCATGATGGCAGGATGGCACTGCGGTGCGTTTGCACCCGCGAATTATTAATCGTCTTACAAAATTAAGTCAGACTCTAAAATCACAACTCTAAATTTGCAATGTCCGCCCGCTTGCTCTGGTGGGCGGGGGACACGGGTTCGATTCCACAGCGTCTCCCTGGGCTCAGGACTTCCACCTTCATCCGGCGGAAGGCAACGGCAGGCCACCGCGGGATCACCCTGCCTCGGCAGGCATAGTGACGTCACGGCTACCACCACTGTGCCCACGACAGCCAGAAACTGATGGAACCACTCGTCATCATCAATTCTACTATATCCCGTTTTTACTGCATAACAGAAAATGTTTGTAGACTGTAAAATATGGTTTGTACTTTTGCAAGCATAGTCCTTAGAAACGCAGTTGCCAATGATATCACTTGTAAAATTGCAAGGCACAGCTTTGTACCATTTGCAATTTTACAAAGCTCTGCCTTGCATTTTTACAAGTTATATTGTTGGCAACTGAGTTTCCAAGAATTTTCCTTGTAAAAGTACAAAAATGTTTACAGTGCGTGATGTTAAAATTGAAATTAATAATTTCTTTGTTTCTTTGCATTCCAGAGCAAGTCTTTTCACGTAAAGAAAAGGTAACATTGGATAACCTCCTAAAAAAAAATTTTGGCCACGAAAAAATAATTATGTTATACCAAATATTAATGAAAGAGAAATTTTGTTCTTATCTAAAAAAATTTTAGACGACAAAAATGTGTTGTCACCACACAATACCGAGCGTTTATTGATAAATGTTTATGGCAGCAGTTTTTCTTTGTTAAATTCATCAAACTTCAGAAAGTACTATGAAGAGTCATGTTGTTGTATTAAAAAAAAATAATTTTTTAATCATAGATAATTAGAAAAAGCTCAACATGATTGGCCGAACAAATCCAACAGCAGGAAAACCCGGATTGGCTGATACCTGAGAGAGTAGGAAAAAGCCCGAAGACCCCTGACAGTACATGAATAACCTTACCACCTCCTTGCTCTCAGTTGATTACTAAACCTTGAAGATGCCTGCTGGAATGCGGGGCGAAACGTCGGTCCAATGTGTTACTTCGATGCGACTCAGCCTCTAAAGCCAAGATAGTTTATTAGACAGTGATCGCCAAGTCTGCAGTCTACTATTAGACAGTTATCGCCAAGTCTGCAGTTTACTATTTGGCAGTGATCGCCAAATCCACAGTCTACTATTTAATGTCAGTTACAAAACATTTAAACGTTTCATTGTGTGCCGTAAAGCATCCCAGAAGCAAAGCATTTGACGAGGCGAAGTGCAGCAACGGTCCTGTGACAAAAACCAAGTTAATTTTCACTTGTCGTTGAATAATGGGGACATTTGAGTCGATGAAGGTTTCAATTAACGCGTTCAACTTTTGCGTTGGTTCGTTATTGTCGGCTCCGGCGGCGCTAATGCGCGCCTATCGACCCGAGGCGAAGGTGTCGCCCTCGTGATAAAGACCCGCCGCCCTAATGATGATTACTGTCTGTCCGCATAAAGACCCGCGATGACTATGGCTACCAGAACAGCAGACACTCTCGTGGCCTGCCAGATGGCTCCAGGCTTGCACTCGGAGAACACCGCCGCGTCTGAGAGACAATCAGAGGAGGTCGCATTTCTCCGCGACATTAGCCCGCGTGTGCGTAACAAATACCTCACACAACTTTAGAATTTTTGTTATTCTTCCTGCAAAACTAAAAACTAAAAATTATTTTCAAATGAAAAAAAATATGTTAATATTAGGCTACATCATTTAACTGATGAAGAAATGGCTTTAGTATTTAAGTAAGATTTATATATTGTTATAACTTTGTACCTGTACTTTACTTAAATACTAATTTTTATTTTATTATATTTTCATTTATTCTTGTAACAATGTTATAATTTATACGTTTTTATGTTTATAGATAATAAAGAATTTTAATAAATTGCTCGTTTTAACTTTCATCTTTATAAAACTAATGTAAAGTTTCTTAGGTTATATTTTATTTATTTATTTCTCAGTTATTATACATTTACAAATGTTTATAATCGTCAAAATACCGCATGTAATTTGAAGTGGCTAGATGCACTCACTTACAAGCTTGCTTTCGTGAGTGCTAAATTTCCTGGTTAATTAAGTGAATATTGTTATAAAAAAAGTGTAACAAATGGGAAATAAATTATTATTATTAAAAAGAGAGAGAGAGACGGTGTGTCCCCCAAGTCGAAGCCTCCTCGCCACGCGCAACTGGCCAGCAACATGGCGGTCAGTGCTGAAGGGCTACAGGCCCGGCCAATAGCGCGGCGAGAAGGGTGCGGTTGAACCAATCAGGCTTCAAGGCCGTTCCCGCTGCTGCTCGACCAATAGACGACCGAGTACGCCTACATCATGTCGCTTCTTGCTCTGTGTTGTAATTTGCGAGCGAGTCTGTCACCGGTATATGAGTTACCTAGCGTAAGAAATTAACACTTCTGTGAATCGGACGATTATTTTTTTTTTTCAAAACACGATCTTTAAAATATGTTCAAACATAATTCAGAAAAGCATTTAAAGAATTAAACTTACTTCAAAAATGTCTAATACAATAAAATTTGCCACGCAAAACCCTTGCAGACATTTTAAGGTTAAAATTTCTTCCGCCCGTTCGTCAGAAGTACGATGAAGTTAGGTACCAAACTTTTGACGGACTGACTTGTGGAATTTTCCGGGCCATATGATTGGCTGCAGATGACGTGGTTGATGACCCGGGGGGGGGGGGGGTGATTGCGCCTTGACCCGCGCATATCGTCCACCTCCCCAACACAATCTCGGCGTACTTTCATTTGGCTGGTTGCAAGTGTCGCGCTATCTGCCACTGATGAAGTCCTTTAGCACGTATTTCCACCTTTCTTTAAATAGTTAATGAGTGATTGTCCATGATATTAAAAAAAACTTTCATTAATGGACAAGTGAATTATAAAAGGGAACTTCTCCCTACGTACAATAGCTTAGTGCACAGAATTTTCTAAAAAAATTGTATATATATCCTTTTTTATGTTATTTCTACTATCTCCACAAAATAGAATGTCATTTTTATGTTACAGAGACTTGTCTATTTTATCCTACGATCTCATTAGACACCAAATCTATTTATTTTATTTAGTGTTGGGTTTGAAACGATGAACTTTATGGTTAAAAGCTATTGAAAACATTGTAATTGATCAAATTTATTGTAAATTGTATATATTATTGTGGATTTTAAGTTAAATTAATATTTTCAGTTAAATAGCCTCCAGGAATGTTCGGCATCCCGACTGGATGGTGACAGAGATGGCGCAGTGTTTGAGTTCTGACTGCGTTGATTTCAATTGTTTTACATCTTTGAAAAGTTTTTTATATTGAAGCAGGAGGTGGAGATTAATAAAAATGCTCTTCATCTATGGTTTAGATAGTATTGTGTATCGGCGTAGACAAAAGATTGGACCATTGTATGGCTTTTCAGCCACCTTCTAGGCTGAGAACTATGTATTTATGTGGCCAATGGAGCCTAAGTGTGTTTGAAGTAATAGTTTGGTCTCATGACACCAGTGTTTAATTTTAGTGTTTGCTTTAAAATCACTTGTTTAGTCTTTTGTATGTGGTCAGAGCTACCATCTTGCCGAAGCCATTAGGTTTGTTCGTAATTAGTAACGTGTACACTATCAAGGCTGTGGCCCGCTTTTATTCATCTATATAAACTATTATTTTGAGTGATATAGATTTTAATTAAATTAAAACTGGTAATGTAATAACATTCATGTTTGAAATTAATCTATTACCAGTCGTATTCAAGTCCTGTGGTTATTAACTGAAATATGTGATTATTTTTTGAGTTAGCCAAATAATAAACTTTTCATTCAAAACTTATTGAATCCTGAGGTTATAAATTAATAAAGAGTACTGTTTAGAAATAACAGTGAAATATTTCAGTTAAAATAAAAAAAATTAATTATATTAAGTTTTCCTACCTATTTGAATAACAGCTAGTTAGTAAAAGCATTTTAACTTGAATCACTTGAATGTGTCAATAATTAAATATCTATACATAAAGTAAGTATGAAAGTGTTAGGGTCCTACTATGTCTTACTGTACAAAGTTAAAAATGTTCTCGTTAATAAATTAACAAAATAGAAAGCAAAAAATGGGTTGTGCACACCTATCACTTTGAATTCTACCCTGAGGACAGACGAACCCGGCTGTCCATCCACGAAGCGCGACAGAGCCAGACACGGTAAACACGACCTCGCTCTTCCGGCTCTGGAAGCCGACTGACAAGTCACGACTTGTTCAAACTCGACAATCACCATCTCAACAGACCAGGCTACCGGGCTTATTACTTCACATAGATGTAGCGTCAGCAATTGCTGCTATAAAATTTCATTCACCGTATTTGTTTTATCACACCTCGTAAAACCAAATCCTTAGTTTTTTAAAAAATAGTTTCATCATTTTTTTTGTAAACCTCAACGCAATAAAGAACTGACCCAAAAGCAGTGCATTTAAGAGACGACGGTTGAGTTATTCAAGAGGTACAATCGCACAGTTAACGCCATTATCGTAGTCGTGGCACGAGGCTGGGAAATGTGAGGATTAAATAAGTGGGGCGCCCCGCTTTCAACTTTCGTGCGTTTTTAGAATTCCACTATTTTTACTACGGATTTTATTTTACGTCTTGAAGCACCGCCAACCAGTAAAGCCGCAATAAAAGGAGGCATTCAAGTTGATCCCAGTGAGTAGTAAACCGGCTTCTAGCGCGAAAGGCCAGCTGCCAGAGTGAGCACATAAACGTGAAACCCATCATTCAAGCCACGTAACACATGCATTTCCTGTCTTCATCTTCGGCAAATGACCGACTCTATAGAACAGCAAACTGTAAATCACGTATCTGAGCGTGTCTGTGCAATATAGGATGGGATGAAATTAGCTCTCCCCGATAAAAAAAAAAATCGGGTTCGAGCTTTGGTAACATGTTTCCGTGTTTAATTATTTGATGTTTTTTTTTTTAAATGTTTAAAAGGCATTTATAAATTTACTGTTCTGCGTTGGGTCTAATAAAATAACTGTCCTTGATTTTTTCAATGGATTTCACTTACCTAAAAATTAATTTTTGTACTATAATATTGAGGGAAACACAAAAATGAACTGGAGTTGGGTGATAAAAGACGCGCAGCAAATACTTCCTGCTGCCCGAACATCATGAGAGCTATTATAAATAAAAATTAGAAAATTTAGCTTCATTTTAAAAAGTGACTATAATTGCATATATACATTATTTATAATATATTTTATTTTTAAAAACATTAGCTCAGAGTATAAAGCTACATTTATCCCAGCCTGTAGTTGCGAGAATTAATTTCAATAATGTAATTTTGCGTACAGCAATCACAAGCACTGTTTAAACAGTTCTTATGCTTACACGTGCAAGTATCAAGAAAATTATGTAGCCGCAAAAATATTTACCTGCACCTTCAATGAACCAGCTTGAAAAACCTTCCACATCGATATTCAACAACAGGCATAAGGACACTTGAAGTTAAGGGTGTGCCTCCCATTTCAGGTCAAAATTTTATATTTACAGTAATTACAGATAAACTTAAAGACTTTTTCAATTGTTTAACTTTACACGAAATGAAAAATATATACAGTGCTTAATTTTTGCATAATTAGCTGCCAAAGTTACATTTATAACGTTTTTGGGTTGTACAAATAATGATAATTTAATTTATTGCAGAACTGAAACTTTTTTGGTTTAACTACAATGCCACTGGCTACTTCAAGAAAAGGTTTGAATTTCTTTCAGAAGAGTTTAATTAATTTTACCTGGCATTTCAAAATTCTCAAATTTGATACGATTTTGACAGCCAAGAAACATGAAATGAGTTTTTGTGATAGAAATGTAAATCATATCATGAAGTAGCCAGTGGCATTGCAGATAAACCTAAAATGTTTCAGTTCTGCATTAAATTTAATTCTCTTTATTTGTACAACGAAAAAACGTTAAAAATGTAACTTTGGCAGCTAATTATGCAAAAATTATGCACTGTGTATATTTTTAATTTCGTGGAAAGTTAAACAATTGAAAAAATCTAAAAGTTGATCAGTGATTAATATAAATATAAAATCATGACCTGAAATGGGAGGCACACCCTTAACTAATTATTTTGACAAGCGCGGAACGTGGCGGGCCTTTACAGGAGTTTGCAGGTTTTCTCAGAAGATTCCTGTTTCCCTCTAACGATGCGGACATGGCATCAGATCCAAGATGACGGACACGTTATTATAATTCAATATGGTGGCCGTAACGAACATTTCAACTTCCAGGGATTGTTGCGCTCGATGACAAGATGGTGGAATTAAAGTTCAAGGTCAAAGTCAAGGTCAAGGTCGGTCATGGGTCATGTTCAAAGTCATCCTGGATGGTAGCCTGGATGGTCACAATTCAAGATTGCGCCCGTAACGAAATTTACAATGGTCATGTCATAATTCCATACGACCACAGTGAGGTCACAATCCAAGATGGCGACCGTAAACAATTTGCAATGGTAACGTCAAAATTCAAGAAGGCGGTGAGAATCATCAATCCAGACCCAGGACCCATCGCCAGAAGGAACTATATATATGCGTCTTTCGAGTTTTTTTTTTTTTTTGCTGCCCTCCTAGTCATCAGTAGAAGTACGTAAATTGCACGGATTCATTTGGTTACAAGCTAGAAAGTCAGCCGTAAAAAATTCTCTTGCGACGTGTTGATGATTGGACAGCTGGGAGAGAAGTGAGCGAATAAGGCAGTGTCGATTACGGAGAGCAAAATGTTATAACTATTAAATCAGTATAGGGACATGTATATCTTGCGAAATAATCAGACCTTCCGTTAGACTGCAATAAAGTATGCTAGCGATATTTTTAATTTGTAATAGGCGGCCGTCTGCAAGAGAAGCCATTACTGTATTCGCCAGGGCCATTCATGACGAACGGCTGTGATTGGCAGTAGACAACCACGAAACACAGACAAAAGTACAAAGTTTTAACACATCTCTCGTCTGAATATATTTGCGCGGGAAACACACGCTGGTGGAGCTAACACGAGGCCTTGACCTTGGGGGCAGCTGACCGCGAGGAGAGCCCTGCGCCCGAGCGCAGGTTCATAGACGGGGACCATCGAGACTTCTCGGTTTCGCTGAAGACTGGTACCGAAAGTCCCGGTCCTGATGATCGGTCCCGTTCCCGAGTACCCTAGTCGTGCGAGGAGAAGACCGCTCCTAGCGCTAGCCCTCCGGGGTGGTTATCGAACATCTAGGCTGGCTGTTATTTGAGACTGCTGGGTCCCGACAGACGAGACTGCTGGGTCCCGACAGACGAGACTGCTGGGTCCCGACAGTCGAGACTGCTGGGTCCCGACAGACGAGACTGCTGGGTCCCGACAGACGAGACTGCTGGGTCCCGACAGTCGAGACTGCTGGGTCCCGACAGACGAGACTGCTGGGTCCCGACAGACGAGACTGCTGGGTCCCGACAGACGAGACTGCTGGGTCCCGACAGTCGAGACTGCTGGGTCCCGACAGACGAGACTGCTGGGTCCCGACAGACGAGACTGCTGGGTCCCGACAGTCGAGACTGCTGGGTCCCGACAGACGAGACTGCTGGGTCCCGACAGACGAGACTGCTGGGTCCCGACAGACGAGACTGCTGGGTCCCGACAGACGAGACTGCTGGGTCCCGACAGACGAGACTGCTGGGTCCCGACAGTCGAGACTGCTGGGTCCCGACAGTCGAGACTGCTGGGTCCCGACAGACGAGACTGCTGGGTCCCGACAGACGAGACTGCTGGGTCCCGACAGACGAGACTGCTGGGTCCCGACAGACGAGACTGCTGGGTCCCGACAGACGAGACTGCTGGGTCCCGACAGTCGAGACTGCTGGGTCCCGACAGTCGAGACTGCTGGGTCCCGACAGACGAGACTGCTGGGTCCCGACAGACGAGACTGCTGGGTCCCGACAGACGAGACTGCTGGGTCCCGACAGACGAGACTGCTGGGTCCCGACAGTCGAGACTGCTGGGTCCCGACAGTCGAGACTGCTGGGTCCCGACAGACGAGACTGCTGGGTCCCGACAGACGAGACTGCTGGGTCCCGACAGACGAGACTGCTGGGTCCCGACAGACGAGACTGCTGGGTCCCGACAGACGAGACTGCTGGGTCCCGACAGACGAGACTGCTGGGTCCCGACAGTCGACAGACGAGACTGCTGGGTCCCGACAGACGAGACTGCTGGGTCCCGACAGACGAGACTGCTGGGTCCCGACAGACGAGACTGCTGGGTCCCGACAGACGAGACTGCTGGGTCCCGACACGAGACTGCTGGGTCCCGACAGACGAGACTGCTGGGTCCCGACAGACGAGACTGCTGGGTCCCGACAGACGAGACTGCTGGGTCCCGACAGACGAGACTGCTGGGTCCCGACAGACGAGACTGCTGGGTCCCGACAGACGAGACTGCTGGGTCCCGACAGACGAGACTGCTGGGTTCCGACAGACGAGACTGCTGGGTCCCGACAGACGAGACTGCTGGGTCCCGACAGTCGAGACTGCTGGGTCCCGACAGACGAGACTGCTGGGTCCCGACAGACGAGACTGCTGGGTCCCGACAGACGAGACTGCTGGGTCCCGACAGACGAGACTGCTGGGTCCCGACAGACGAGACTGCTGGGTCCCGACAGTCGAGACTGCTGGGTCCCGACAGTCGAGACTGCTGGGTCCCGACAGACGAGACTGCTGGGTCCCGACAGACGAGACTGCTGGGTCCCGACAGACGAGACTGCTGGGTCCCGACAGACGAGACTGCTGGGTCCCGACAGTCGAGACTGCTGGGTCCCGACAGTCGAGACTGCTGGGTCCCGACAGACGAGACTGCTGGGTCCCGACAGACGAGACTGCTGGGTCCCGACAGACGAGACTGCTGGGTCCCGACAGACGAGACTGCTGGGTCCCGACAGACGAGACTGCTGGGTCCCGACAGACGAGACTGCTGGGTCCCGACAGTCGACAGACGAGACTGCTGGGTCCCGACAGACGAGACTGCTGGGTCCCGACAGACGAGACTGCTGGGTCCCGACAGACGAGACTGCTGGGTCCCGACAGACGAGACTGCTGGGTCCCGACACGAGACTGCTGGGTCCCGACAGACGAGACTGCTGGGTCCCGACAGACGAGACTGCTGGGTCCCGACAGACGAGACTGCTGGGTCCCGACAGACGAGACTGCTGGGTCCCGACAGACGAGACTGCTGGGTCCCGACAGACGAGACTGCTGGGTCCCGACAGACGAGACTGCTGGGTTCCGACAGACGAGACTGCTGGGTCCCGACAGACGAGACTGCTGGGTCCCGACAGTCGAGACTGCTGGGTCCCGACAGACGAGACTGCTGGGTCCCGACAGACGAGACTGCTGGGTCCCGACAGACGAGACTGCTGGGTCCCGACAGACGAGACTGCTGGGTCCCGACAGACGAGACTGCTGGGTCCCGACAGACGAGACTGCTGGGTCCCGACAGTCGAGACTGCTGGGTCCCGACAGACGAGACTGCTGGGTCCCGACAGACGAGACTGCTGGGTCCCGACAGACGAGACTGCTGGGTCCCGACAGTCGAGACTGCTGGGTCCCGACAGACGAGACTGCTGGGTCCCGACAGACGAGACTGCTGGGACCCGACAGTCGAGACTGCTGGGTCCCGACAGACGAGACTGCTGGGTCCCGACATACGAGACTGCTGGGTCCCGACAGACGAGACTGCTGGGTCCCGACAGACGAGACTGCTGGGTCCCGACAGACGAGACTGCTGGGTCCCGACAGACGAGACTGCTGGGTCCCGACAGTCGAGACTGCTGGGTCCCGACAGTCGAGACTGCTGGGTCCCGACAGACGAGACTGCTGGGTCCCGACAGACGAGACTGCTGGGTCCCGACAGTCGAGACTGCTGGGTCCCGACAGTCGAGACTGCTGGGTCCCGACAGACGAGACTGCTGGGTCCCGACAGTCGAGACTGCTGGGTCCCGACAGACGAGACTGCTGGGTCCCGACAGACGAGACTGCTGGGTCCCGACAGACGAGACTGCTGGGTCCCGACAGACGAGACTGCTGGGTCCCGACAGACGAGACTGCTGGGTCCCGACAGACGAGACTGCTGGGTCCCGACAGACGAGACTGCTGGGTCCCGACAGACGAGACTGCTGGGTCCCGACAGACGAGACTGCTGGGTCCCGACAGTCGAGACTGCTGGGTCCCGACAGACGAGACTGCTGGGTCCCGACAGACGAGACTGCTGGGTCCCGACAGACGAGACTGCTGGGTCCCGACAGACGAGACTGCTGGGTCCCGACAGACGAGACTGCTGGGTCCCGACAGTCGAGACTGCTGGGTCCCGACAGACGAGACTGCTGGGTCCCGACAGACGAGACTGCTGGGTCCCGACAGACGAGACTGCTGGGTCCCGACAGACGAGACTGCTGGGTCCCGACAGACGAGACTGCTGGGTCCCGACAGACGAGACTGCTGGGTCCCGACAGACGAGACTGCTGGGTCCCGACAGACGAGACTGCTGGGTCCCGACAGTCGAGACTGCTGGGTCCCGACAGACGAGACTGCTGGGTCCCGACAGTCGAGACTGCTGGGTCCCGACAGACGAGACTGCTGGGTCCCGACAGACGAGACTGCTGGGTCCCGACAGACGAGACTGCTGGGTCCCGACAGTCGAGACTGCTGGGTCCCGACAGACGAGACTGCTGGGTCCCGACAGTCGAGACTGCTGGGTCCCGACAGACGAGACTGCTGGGTCCCGACAGACGAGACTGCTGGGTCCCGACAGACGAGACTGCTGGGTCCCGACAGACGAGACTGCTGGGTCCCGACAGACGAGACTGCTGGGTCCCGACAGACGAGACTGCTGGGTCCCGACAGACGAGACTGCTGGGTCCCGACAGTCGAGACTGCTGGGTCCCGACAGACGAGACTGCTGGGTCCCGACAGTCGAGACTGCTGGGTCCCGACAGACGAGACTGCTGGGTCCCGACAGACGAGACTGCTGGGTCCCGACAGACGAGACTGCTGGGTCCCGACAGACGAGACTGCTGGGTCCCGACAGACGAGACTGCTGGGTCCCGACAGACGAGACTGCTGGGTCCCGACAGTCGAGACTGCTGGGTCCCGACAGACGAGACTGCTGGGTCCCGACAGACGAGACTGCTGGGTCCCGACAGTCGAGACTGCTGGGTCCCGACAGACGAGACTGCTGGGTCCCGACAGACGAGACTGCTGGGTCCCGACATTCGAGACTGCTGGGTCCCGACAGACGAGACTGCTGGGTCCCGACAGACGAGACTGCTGGGTCCCGACAGACGAGACTGCTGGGTCCCGACAGACGAGACTGCTGGGTCCCGACAGACGAGACTGCTGGGTCCCGACAGACGAGACTGCTGGGTCCCGACAGTCGAGACTGCTGGGTCCCGACAGACGAGACTGCTGGGTCCCGACAGTCGAGACTGCTGGGTCCCGACAGACGAGACTGCTGGGTCCCGACAGTCGAGACTGCTGGGTCCCGACAGACGAGACTGCTGGGTTGGTGCGCCTCTGGCCAGAGACAGCTTCCTCGCACGAAGCGCTCGTCTTGAGAACAGGAGATAGAAAAATGTTTGCAAAAGGGTTATTTCTTTTTAAGAAAACATTTGAAAGTTAAATGAAGGTATGTTGAGACGTTGAACCGGGCGAGGAGAGGAGGCCTGGCTGGTGCAGGTTTTCGGGGAGATAGGCGCCAGAGACACCATCGATCGGCGCGCGGGCCCACTGCCCGGGAAGAAGGCCGCCAGCTGTCTCCCTCTGCTGCCTACAGAACCTACAAGAAACCACTCCGCTCGCTCCAGGCTCGCTGGGCACCTCCGCACAGCGTTCGGCCGCAGGCTGGATTGCAAACCTTCATGCTCTTCAACTGTGCTCGTGATTGGACCGCAGTTGTCTGGACACGCCCCTGTACGGCCGCGTGCCAACGAAGCCCAGCTAGGAGAGAAGTACTAAGGAAATCACTAATCAGGTAGTGCCGATTAAAGAGAGCAAAAGGTTATCGCTTAGAAATCAGCCAGTAAGAGAGCAGACGTTAGTTGAGCAAACATAATACTTTGAATTTTAGCCTGACGCCAAACGAATTCGCGTAAATTCCGGGTCTCTAACTGGCAGTTGAGACTGAAAAAGGTTCGTGGTTTAGTCTCGCGATGGACTAAGATCCCAATAATTATACATTTGACCTGCGTCTACAAATGGCCCATGTAACAAGTTTGGGACTCACACCCTGAAGGAACAGAAGCCAATGACAAACGACTATTAAAACAGCTGAGCAAATCACGTGCGACCAGGAGAGAAGGTAGAACGCAGCTGCAGCCAATGAACACGTGAAATAGACCTGATTCCACACACGTTTGTTCAGCCTGGGTACGGGAAATAACGAGAATTTTGCACGTATCTATTTAATACCTTTCAGAAACTCTTAGGAAATAATCACAAATAAATAAAATCACGATTCATTCGGGGTTTATTTTCGTGCCAGGTTAAACTCACATGTTCTAAAAATAATGAACGCATTTTTAGTATGCTGTTTGGCTGAAGACCTTAAGTTCAGAGGCTCATCATTCTTTGAAATGGATGGCCCAAGATTTCACTCAATACTTTTACTTCTTGTTTATTACCGGCTCAGGATTTTCCACAACGTGTCAAGATAATGGTGGTAAAAACATGAAACCAAAGCATTTGTAAACGTGATTCAAGACTACTTAGCTACTGTATAAGTCTTCTAATTTACGTGCTTCTACAAATAGAACTCACTCAATAGTTGTATAAAATAATAATCAGGAAAAAAAATACTGGATGGCACAAAACGTGTTTATTTACATATACACTTTTGTGCAGTGAGCTAAATGAAATTTTGTATTTAAAACTTTGTCACGTGGTTTTTTATAAAAGCTCTGCCTGGCTGGGCACACGAGCTCTGAAAGCACGAGGGTCGCTAAGGGCGACACTGGCTCTCGCATCACACGCCTCTTCGCCTCTACACACCAGATGCCGAACTGACGTGAGCCTTCGCATCGGTAACGAACTTCTATAGAATTCAAGCGATGACCCATTCATTTTATGGTAAAATATTACATGATAAAGTCTCCCTAAACACCCTATACCACATACAGTACTTATGTCCCAAACTATCACTACCAAAATTCGTCAGAGAAAACATCCGTATTAACCTTTTAACGCTGTTCAAAAATATTTTTTTTTTAAATGATGAAACACCAAATTTATAGAAATAAATGTGTTATGCGCTCAAATGCTATACAGAATCAGACCTCATTCAAAAATCTCTAGCAGCTTGTAAATGTATTGTACCACCAAAGACATTTACAGGGTGTTGGACCCTTTCTGGGAATTAATGAAATGGGTGGCAGGGAATTCCAAAAACAAAACGAGAGGCTGCAAAGCTACAGGCGCGCACAGCAGCGCGCCAGTTTGAAGCGGGCGGGCTCATTGGCCGAGAGCACGCTGCACGCTCGCTTGGGGCATGCGCACTCAATGGCACTCACTGCTGAGCCTCGCACAGGACTGCTGGTCACGTGGCTGGCGGTGCAAGTGCCGGGCGGGCTGGCGCCTCGAACACTCCCGGTCACTCTTGCCTGTAACCTGCTGTGGCGTCGGTCGCTCGCCCTTTCCTCCAAGTGAGGGGCGTTACGAAGATTCCGATCGCATGCGGTGGTGGGGGAACCGGCAGAGGAGGAGAGTGCGTCAGCGGCGACGCCTCTCCAACGCATGCGCCAGCGGTCCAATGGGAAGATGACCAAAGGTAGGGCAGCATGCTACATGCTGGTTGTAACGGCCTGAAGGGTGTGGCCATAGGTGGCATGGCCACTTGATCTTATATTTATTTTAATTAATGTTGAATTATGGCTGTGACGTAATTTTAGTTTTAGTATTTGCCCTTTTTCTTTTTTTATAAGTATTGGTCTTTTATAAGTGTTGTTAATCTTATTTTTAAATATGTTTTTATATTATGTTTTTTTAAATGGTTTAGTTTCTTGATATTTAATTATATCGTTTTGGACTTTGAATCATAATACGGTGTACGACGCTCCCCCCCCCCCCCCCCCCCACCACCCGTGAAGATTGAAATGGACTGTTCCAAGGCAATAAGGTGGTGGGGGAAAATACGTCAAGAGGGACGGAATGAGCTGTATGAGGGAGTCGTCAGCTGATCGCCGTGGTGAACGTGTATGCGCTTCGGGCGTGACGAGCGCGGGTGATGGCTCGTGGTATTGGGCCGGCGCGGACTCGTGAATATTTTTTAACATAAATCAGCTGACGTATATTGAACTTCGGCAAATACTTAGATTGTGGCGGGTGCTGCCAAGAGGATGAAGAGTCTACGCTACTTTTTTCGTTAATGAAGCATTTAGCATGTGTGCTAAAGTACAGCCGGCTAAACTCCGGGCCAGGAGGTCCGGGGTGGGATGCGACGTACAACGTTTAATCCAAGTAAGTGATTCCGGCTCCGAACTTTTGCCCCTGTAACCCCGGGGCGTTGATATAAACTTTGCCCACCATAACAGTGAACAATTTAAAAATGATTTTTGCCAAACGACCCTAATTCCCACGTCGAGTGTATGTTGCGTCCTCGTACTCATTTTTACCGAACCTTCCATCAAGCATGCCATGAAGCGCCGTAAAATAAATTCACCCGGGTGTAATCAAGATGTTTTAGAGAGACATTAATTTTTACTAACTTTTACTTGAATAGTATTGTAATTTATTATTTATACATATATATATATTTTTAGAACGGTTTTTGTATCAATGTCTGAATTTATTTATGCGTTTATTGCAGTATTTATTATTTATTGGTATATATTAAAACGTGGCTATATTAAAAGCCTCTATAACTTTATAGGGCAAATGGTTTTAGATATAATTCTAATTTTTTTGATATTTGGTGGTAACTTAAATTCCTTACCATGCTCATGCGCAAATGGTCTCATTAAAGTTTTTCACATTTCGAGTAATTACGTTCTTTTCATTTTAAATACTATTAATCTGATCTCTTCCTTTTCTAAAAACCTTTTGAATAATTTATTTATGAATTTTGGGGCACTCGTTTTTTGGAGCAGCGTGCAAAATAATAATTTAAAAAAGATAAACAAGATTGGAGTGTTGAAGGCTGTTCCCAGACGGGTGTCTAACTTGTGGTGGTGTGACACCGGGAGTGTCAACCGCGACAAGGGGAGTCGGCAGGGGAGATGTATAGATGACGCAGGAGTGATGCTACGGAGTTCACGTAACGCTGCTTACGTTTGTCTACTCCTCAGTTTTCGTAACGGATTACGATTGACTTTGCCTTTTTTTTTTTTGACGTGACAACGTCTAATAAATCGATGAACGCCATATGCACGCACGATAAAGTGTCCCGTTACGCACATTGTTCCGTTACGCTGTGTCCCGTTACGCTCATTGTACGCTTGCGCTGCATCTATCTCTCTTCCACTCGACTGTTTATAAAGTGAAGTGAAAAGTTAATGTGGTTTTCATTGCTTATTACAACAACAATTTCGGCAATAAAGGATAATTATTCTTGCATTTTAAAAATTTGATTACTAGTATAATTGCAAGTATTTATTCTTTTATTATTAAAATAAAAATGATTCAATTTTATTCATAAAGTATGCAATAATTTCATCAATGTTTTGTTATGACGTTGTCACGTTAAACTATCGTCCGTAAACCGTCTTACGAACAACATTGTAAACTGCCGAGGAAGTGGGTGACGTGTGGGGCTGGCTTAAGGCACTGCTCCTACTAAGCTAACCCTCCCTGGAAGGCTAGAGCAATCACGGACCCAATCACACAGCTTGCTGTGAACGACTTCTCTAATACTCTGCAAGAACACGGTCCTTGAAGATGGCTGCAGTGATGGTGTTCCGAAACGTCGCGCACGTCAAACATTTGTCTGTGAACCAAGAAGTGGTTAAGGCACACCTAACCAGTTGAAGGGTAGCAAGACAACTCCTTAACAGCACACGGTATCACAATCCTGGCAGCAGTTCGTCGTGGCAGGGGAGCAATATAACGACACGCCCCACGGTCGCATGATGTCGTTTCCTTTCCGCCACGACCACAAGAGCACCCCAGGGTTAACGACCCGTGGTCGCCGCGCTATCTGCAACTGGGAACACCGCGCGTCAGCACAAATTGAACATTCATGCGCCATTCGTAAGAAGCATTTTTCAAAACTCATAGCGACTTCGCGATGGGGTGGAGTCGGAGGGACCGGCAAGTCGCAGGCATGCGAAACGACTGGGAATTGATGGTGCTTGCAGATGCGAAGACGGGGTTTTGATGGCTGCAGGCAGATAGGGCGTCGATAAGGGGGCGGATAGGGCGGTAGGGCGGATAGGGCGGTAGGGCGGTAGGGCGGTAGGGCGGAACTAGCGGGAGAGAGGACACCCCCGACCCTACACAGCTATCTCCGGTCACCGGAACAGCCATCAATCTTGTTGACGCGGCCAGAGGCGCTGGGGCGGCAGTCCAGACTGCGCCAGACGCCGTTCTTGCTGACGGCTCGGCGCCTCTGCGTGACGCACTCTCACACAGGCCGAGTCGGCGCCTCTGCGGGACGCACTCTCACACAGGCCGAGTCGGCGCCTCTGCGTGACGCACTCTCACACAGGCCGAGTCGGCGCCTCTGCGTGACGCACTCTCACACAGGCCGAGTCGGCGCCTCTGCGTGACGCACTCTCACACAGGCCGAGTCGGCGCCTCTGCGTGACGCACTCTCACACAGGCCGAGTCGGCGCCTCTGCGTGACGCACTCTCACACAGGCCGAGTCGGCGCCTCTGCGGGACGCACTCTCACACAGGCCGAGTCGGCGCCTCTGCGGGACGCACTCTCACACAGGCCGAGTCGGCGCCTCTGCGTGACGCACTCTCACACAGGCCGAGTCGGCGCCTCTGCGTGACGCACTCTCACACAGGCCGAGTCGGCGCCTCTGCGTGACGCACTCTCACACAGGCCGAGTCGGCGCCTCTGCGTGACGCACTCTCACACAGGCCGAGTCGGCGCCTCTGCGTGACGCACTCTCACACAGGCCGAGTCGGCGCCTCTGCGTGACGCACTCTCACACAGGCCGAGTCGGCGCCTCTGCGTGACGCACTCTCACACAGGCCGAGTCGGCGCCTCTGCGGGACGCACTCTCACACAGGCCGAGTCGGCGCCTCTGCGGGACGCACTCTCACACAGGCCGAGTCGGCGCCTCTGCGTGACGCACTCTCACACAGGCCGAGTCGGCGCCTCTGCGTGACGCACTCTCACACAGGCCGAGTCGGCGCCTCTGCGTGACGCACTCTCACACAGGCCGAGTCGGCGCCTCTGCGTGACGCACTCTCACACAGGCCGAGTCGGCGCCTCTGCGTGACGCACTCTCACACAGGCCGAGTCGGCGCCTCTGCGTGACGCACTCTCACACAGGCCGAGTCGGCGCCTCTGCGGGACGCACTCTCACACAGGCCGAGTCGGCGCCTCTGCGGGACGCACTCTCACACAGGCCGAGTCGGCGCCTCTGCGTGACGCACTCTCACACAGGCCGAGTCGGCGCCTCTGCGTGACGCACTCTCACACAGGCCGAGTCGGCGCCTCTGCGTGACGCACTCTCACACAGGCCGAGTCGGCGCCTCTGCGTGACGCACTCTCACACAGGCCGAGTCGGCGCCTCTGCGGGACGCACTCTCACACAGGCCGAGTCGGCGCCTCTGCGGGACGCACTCTCACACAGGCCGAGTCGGCGCCTCTGCGTGACGCACTCTCACACAGGCCGAGTCGGCGCCTCTGCGTGACGCACTCTCACACAGGCCGAGTCGGCGCCTCTGCGGGACGCACTCTCACACAGGCCGAGTCGGCGCCTCTGCGGGACGCACTCTCACACAGGCCGAGTCGGCGCCTCTGCGTGACGCACTCTCACACAGGCCGAGTCGGCGCCTCTGCGTGACGCACTCTCACACAGGCCGAGTCGGCGCCTCTGCGTGACGCACTCTCACACAGGCCGAGTCGGCGCCTCTGCGGGACGCACTCTCACACAGGCCGAGTCGGCGCCTCTGCGGGACGCACTCTCACACAGGCCGAGTCGGCGCCTCTGCGTGACGCACTCTCACACAGGCCGAGTCGGCGCCTCTGCGTGACGCACTCTCACACAGGCCGAGTCGGCGCCTCTGCGTGACGCACTCTCACACAGGCCGAGTCGGCGCCTCTGCGTGACGCACTCTCACACAGGCCGAGTCGGCGCCTCTGCGTGACGCACTCTCACACAGGCCGAGTCGGCGCCTCTGCGTGACGCACTCTCACACAGGCCGAGACGGCGCCTCTGCGTGACGCACTCTCACACAGGCCGAGTCGGCGCCTCTGCGGGACGCACTCTCACACAGGCCGAGTCGGCGCCTCTGCGTGACGCACTCTCACACAGGCCGAGTCGGCGCCTCTGCGTGACGCACTCTCACACAGGCCGAGTCGGCGCCTCTGCGGGACGCACTCTCACACAGGCCGAGTCGGCGCCTCTGCGTGACGCACTCTCACACAGGCCGAGTCGGCGCCTCTGCGGGACGCACTCTCACACAGGCCGAGTCGGCGCCTCTGCGTGACGCACTCTCACACAGGCCGAGTCGGCGCCTCTGCGGGACGCACTCTCACACAGGCCGAGTCGGCGCCTCTGCGTGACGCACTCTCACACAGGCCGAGTCGGCGCCTCTGCGTGACGCACTCTCACACAGGCCGAGTCGGCGCCTCTGCGTGACGCACTCTCACACAGGCCGAGTCGGCGCCTCTGCGTGACGCACTCTCACACAGGCCGAGTCAGCGCCCGACCCACGAGGTTGCAGGAGACACGCATACCAGCCTCGGTCCGACCTAGGGGTGCCCCAACGTTTCCAGTTCGCGGAGAACTTACAGGTTTGTACTTCGTCGCGGTGCTCTACCTAGTCGAAACATGCGTACAAGGCAACTAAGATAATAAAGAGAAACGAAAGCAACTACAATCTGAGGCTCACATTATTACAAACAAATACAAAAATATCCAGTGCAAGTAATTAAACGTCACGATTGAGCGTCAGCCCGAGAGCGTCTCGGTAGAAATAAAAAAAAAATTGCGAAATTTATTACAGTTAAAAAATTTCACAGTAATATAAAAGTCGCTGAGCTAATGCAGCCAACCTTTCAGTTCGATTACGGACACCTAGTGACGTGTGGAAACTTACCCTTAAGGAAACATACACACACATACATTAAAAACAAATTTTTGCGAGAATTTAATTTATGTAACAGACATTACCTATATACACTACTCTCACAAAAACAAACATATTGTTACAAGATGCAAGAAAGTGTATTATTCGGGTGTATGATTTGGAGTCAGACGCAAGTTGGAAATATCCAGGTAAAACATTATTAATGTGAAACTAGGTTAAAAATTTAAAGAATTATTTGCAGATTTGGCTAAAGTGACGGCTGGTGTGAAGCTCTGTAAAGAGGCTTGTAGTTTCGTCCCCAGTGACCAAGTGCCGAGTCATTCCATTCCCCCACATTGTGTTCTTTGGATAGCCTGTCCATAAAAGAACATCCCAATTATAATTTTTGATGATGTCAACTGTAATCGGTGTAGAGTGTTGGCTCAAGGCCACAATTAAAGAGTAACTCAAACATTTTTAGATAAGCGCCTACGCGAAAACCATTTCGTTGTTTTCTCGCTTGCAGCGCGAAAGAATGGCTCTTTCCCCAATTAGTAGAGGGTGAACCTGTAAACTTAATTCGGCAACAGGATGGAGTTCCCCCTCCCCTCAATTGGAATCCCATTGCACGAGAGTGGTTTAACGTCGAAGTCCCTGGCAGTTGGATTGGTCGATATGGTCGAGGCGACAGAGCTCTTTTTCGCTGGCCTCCACGTTCACCTGACGTAACGCCATGTGATTTTTTTCGCTTCGGTGCTTTATAAAAGATCGTGTCTACGTTCCACCGCTACCTAATGATTTTCCAGAGTTGAGACACGGAATTGAAGAGGCTATTGCTTCCATTACTCCGGACGTGTTAACAAAAGTGTGGGAAGAATTGGACTTTACGTTCTGGATGTGTAACGTGTAACTAAAGGTGCACATATTGAACATTTGTAAGAAAAACTTGTTTGGTTTATCTTTAATTTAATGTATGACTTGTTGTAAATAGTCTTAATTAAACTGTTATAATTTACCATTGAAACTAGGACATTATTTAATGGACACTCTGTGTTTGCCGGTCTACTATGAAGCACTCGTTAAAAAACTAGACCTGTCTTGGGCCCCATTTATACGGCTGTAATTCTCTTCCATCATGGATGTATGAAGCAGGAAGCGGGCCAGAAAATGGAAGCGTCCCTGCCATGCAATCATCTGTGTGATTTTTTCTTCCCCACTTCTCAATCACCTTCCCCCACGGCAATGTGTGGCAACACCGCCCACACCCCATGTCGCCCCTTGAGGATGACGTCATGTTGAGTGGCCGGCCAATCACCGCTGCTGCTGATGCTGGTGGGAGGACCAGTCGATTGAGCAGAGGAATGTCTGCCCCTGATAGCACAGCACGCTGGCAACCCGGAGTACGTGACTGCTTGACGAATCACCGAACTCTTAGGCGGCAAGTGACCGCACACGCCTATCCGAAATTTAATATTTTAATTGCTGATTTTTTACAGCTTCACTAGTGCAGTCAAGGTATTGCTTACATTTTACTATTTAAATAAAACTATGTGATTATAGCTTACTAGTCTCCGCGCTTGACTGTAGTTTGAATTAAGCTAAATGAATATTTCTATTACCAGTTACCGTGGTCTCATTCAAGCGTATTTCAAGATCGTGAATACAATTCTGGGGCATAATGGTCAAGTTCAGGTTGAAACTAGCTCGAATCAAAGTCGATGTGGCCAGCATGCAAGGAAAGTCTAGTTGAAGCCACTTTGAAAGTTTACCGCAACACAAGATGCTCTGCAGGTTTTTTGAGGTGGATTTTTTAGTTTCAGCCGATGTATGCGTGGACACGTCTTTATGTTTGTGGCGGTACCTGAGTGGTGTTTGTGGCGGTACCTGAGAGGTGTTTGTGGCGGTACCTGAGTGGTATTTGTGGCGGTACCTGAGTGGTGTTTGTGGCGGGACCTGAGTGGTGTTTGTGGCGGGACCTGAGTGGTGTTTGTGGCGGGACCTGAGTGGTGTTTGTGGCGGTACCTGAGTGGTGTTTGTGGCGGTACCTGAGTGGTGTTTGTGGCGGTACCTGAGTGGTGTTTGTGGCGGTACCTGAGTGGTGTTTGTGGCGGTACCTGAGAGGTGTTTGTGGCGGTACCTGAGTGGTATTTGTGGCGGTACCTGAGTGGTGTTTGTGGCGGGACCTGAGTGGTGTTTGTGGCGGGACCTGAGTGGTGTTTGTGGCGGGACCTGAGTGGTGTTTGTGGCGGGACCTGAGTGGTGTTTGTGGCGGTACCTGAGTGGTATTTGTGGCGGTACCTTAGTGGTGTTTGTGGCGGTACCTGAGAGGTGTTTGTGGCGGTATCTGAGTGGTATTTGTGGCGGTACCTGAGTGGTATTTGTGGCGGTACCTGAGTGGTGTTTGTGGCGGGACCTGAGTGGTGTTTGTGGCGGGACCTGAGTGGTGTTTGTGGCGGGACCTGAGTGGTGTTTGTGGCGGTACCTGAGTGGTGTTTATGGCGGTACCTGAGTGGTGTTTGTGGCGGTACCTGAGTGGTGTTTGTGGCGGTACCTGAGAGGTGTTTGTGGCGGTACCTGAGTGGTATCTGTGGCGGTACCTGAGTGGTATTTGTGGCGGTACCTGAGTGGTGTTTGTGGCGGGACCTGAGTGGTGTTTGTGGCGGGACCTGAGTGGTGTTTGTGGCGGGACCTGAGTGGTGTTTGTGGCGATACCTGAGTGGTGTTTGTGGCGGTACCTGAGTGGTGTTTGTGGCGGTACCTGAGTGGTATTTGTGGCGGTACCTGAGTGGTGTTTGTGGCGGTACCTGAGTGGTGTTTGCAATGGTCGGGTTCGATAGCTAATAAAGTTCTTGACGTTAATACGTCTTATAACCTAGATTCTAGTTGGAAAAGTGAAAAGTAACGAATAAAGGACAAATTTAGAAAAAGTTTTAAAATATAAACACGGCTTAGTATATAAGTATGGTAGGGGATTACCGTGTTCCAATTTAAACTTATTTTGTACATGAGCTGGTGACTGCAAGTGACGGGTCAGTCTCCAGCCCGGGCGACTCAGCTACTTTGAGAGCAGATATTCGTCACGAGCCTTAAACCATTTGAATAAAATGAAATTAATTTTTCGCATCAAATACCGAACTGTTTGAAGCAGGTTTGGAAAAGAAACGTTTAAGCAGTAACATCTATGGGACGAGATTCGAAGGGTGGCGCGGGAGAATGAGAAAGTCGGGGCGAATGGCGAATGGCGAATGTGTGCAATCGTAACTGCGAGAAGCAACAATGTGCCGGTGGACCGGCCAGAGATGGGTGACTCCCAGAGCTACCGTCCCGACATGTGCTGGCCCGAGCGCGAGTGTGCCGTTCGTTCAGGGACTTCATTCCTCATCGCCACGCGGGATTATAGCGACGATATAGGGGGTGCCTCCCATTCCAGGTCAAGATTTTATACTTACAGTAATTACAGATAAACGTGTAGACTTTTTCAATTGTTTAACTTTCACGAAATGAAAAAAATATATACTGCGCATACTTTTTGAATAATTAGCTGCCAAAGTTACATTTTAAACGTTTTTGGGTTGTATAAATAATGAGAATTTAATTTATTGAAAGAATGAAACTTTTTAGGTTTAACTGCAATGCCACTGGCTACTTTAATAAAAGGTTTGAATTTATTTCAGAAAATATTAATTAAATTTACCTGGCATTTGAAAATTCTCATATTTTTTACGATTTTGACAGCCAAGAAATATGAAATGAGTTTTTGTGATAGATGGGAGGCACGCCCTTAACTACTGTAGTTACAGAAATATGAAGAAATATTAGAATAGGACTACAATATTAATATTACAACAAACGTATTACGTCTGAAACAGAAAACAAATTGATAATGAAATTATCAAAAGACGATTGGAACAACATTTCTTTTTCCCATTGAAGTGCCCATTTACAAAACATATTCGCGTTACAAACATGTGGCTGTGTCCCGACAAGGCATATCCCAATTTTTTTTAAGTTATTCTTCTTTAGGCGCGTTATAAAAAAATGATGACGATGAATTTTTTGCGATGCGCGCGCACCATGCAACGAAATTTTTACAGGACTAAATAAACACTACATGCAATAAAATATACATACAAATAAAAATTAGATTTGTGTTTTTAATCATATAATCTACTGACTGAATTTTTAATATAGGTCCATATAATTAAAATCATTTTTCAAGTGTATTTATGTAAGTGAGGTTATGTTCCTATATGAATGATTTATTTGTGTTATAACTTATTACATTATTATTTAATAAATAATTAAAAAAATATTTTAGAATAAACATTCAGCAACTTTTTTGTTTTTCGTATTAAATTTAAATTGTTTTCGATTATATTACTAAATTAAGTATTTAATATTATAAACGTGTTTATATTTATATTGAATACTGGGTACTTATTTTCAAAAAAATTAATATGATTGAATTTATAGTTAAAACTTATTTTAAACATAGCTTCAGTCTTTTTATTAATTTATTTTAATAATGCATGGTTAATACAACGCCACGCCAAGAAGTACAGCGTCTAACGCGCGTACACCAGCACTCACAGAGCGGGAATCCCGCAGGTTCGCTGCCAGCTGGTGGCAGACATCTGGCAACACCGCACATCGTTCTCTCGGATCAAGTGCGGGAAAGCACCCTATCTCTCCCCGACTGTCTTTTGTCCGGTGTCCCGCTGGTATGGCATTCCTTGTCGGTCTATTGGAGGGATCATGTAACTTGTGTGACGTTGGATAACGAGGATATAAAATTATAGCTTTTACTCCCGATGAGACATGTTATTTTTTATTTGATAAAGTATTATTAAAAAAGTAAACTAAAACAAAAAAGTTTTTAAAACTTATCTGAACATTTTACCTAAGGATAAAGGACGTTTATATAGTTTTCTAATGAAAAATGATAACTTTTTCAAACGCTTGGTCTCGATATAAACCAAAAGGGTCTGCCAAAAACAGGAATTTAATTTTCCAGACCTTCGAAAAATGGAAAAACCTCATCCAATTATTTTTTTTTAATTTCTCTATATTTTTTCCCATGTCTGTGTTTAATGTAAAATAATGATATTATTAGCAATTTTTTCGTAGTTACAAGCTGTATGTTCTAAAAAATATAATTCACGTATCTTTTTCGAAGCTGCAAATAGTTTCTAATATTGATATCAGAAAGTTATTTAGAATTCGATTAATAATAGTGACCTTAAGCAAGAAGCAAGAAATGTGTCTTTGTCCTATTTTCTCGCCAGAAATCGCTTGCTTAGTGAAGTGGAATATATTTATTTTATTTTTTTGTAAACGTCCAGCGAATTTACAGCATTTTACTCGTACCAATTTTACCAAAATTATTTCTTGGCAACCAGTTACCAAAAATATATTTCTAATTTGATAAAAAAAATTTTACGGTGTGTAATATTTGAATCAAGTTTGATCAATGTTGGAGCGTCATGCTTGCACGGTAAAGCCTAACTCGCGGCCACGACAATGCTGCCGCAGTGCACCTGCTGTGTGGGTAAAGTCCGCTGCGCTTCCCACTTCAAACAACCTGCGTTCCAACAGTGAGCGTCCGGGTGGGGTGGGAACCTCCAGCACGCTATTTCCGCTGCTTCGAGCTGGATCCGACTGCTTGATTGGATTCCGGGCTGGGACGGGGAAACAACGTCAGGACAAATTTATTCCCAATAAGTCGGTTCCGCAACCGTTCTTGTATTTTTTTGAAGACCCGCCGGCGGAACAAAGCAGACGGGAAACAGGGGTTGAGCACGTTAAACGTCACAGGCGGAGCTACGCATCGCCATACATTTCCCGCGAAAATATTTCGAGACCAACTGCGTGTTAAACCACTTTAGCATTGTTGTGTTTCGTTATTGGTTGATGTTCTCTCAGGTGCCTGCCTGCTGACAACACACCAATCACAGAAACTAGGCGCGGAAGCAAACGCGTCCTGAGTGGCCCGGCCAAATAAGGAAATGGCTCTCCTTGCGGGCGGCTGCCAATCACAAGGAAGAAAGAGCTGGCGTGGGCAGAACTTGTTGCATTTTAATGAGCGTTCTTATTTATTCGCGAAGAGGAGCCTCCTGGCATCACGTTTCACGCAACGAAACTACAGTTGGCAGCTAGTAGTATAACTCGGTCGGTTCGGCGCCAGGCTTCGGCTGTGCTGGGTGGTGCCGACCTCTGACGTCACGGCGACCACCTAGGTGTCACATTTCCTCTAAATTACTCAAAATTACTCAAAAATTACTCAGAATTCTTAGAACTTTCTCCATCTCGAGGTTAAAATTTCCGTTTTGAGGGAACATTTCCCGGTTTATTACTCAAAAATTCAAAAATTCGGAACTCTTAACACCTCAAAAGAATGAACCAAAATTCCGCAAATAGGCTTTAAGTCCATGCCTACAAGCTTCCAATAAGCCACTGGTGGCCATCTTGGATGACCTTAATCTTTATCTACACTTGAAATTCTTTAATTTTTAATTTTTGACCGAAAACATTCCGAAAAAATTCAAAAAAAAATAGCTTACTTCAAATTGGTCCTCGGTTCGATTACCAGCAAGAGTAAACATGTAATATTTGATAATAAAAAAAGTAAAAATTCTAATTGCAATTCAATTAAAATTAGAAAAGTCCTTGCTTACGTCACACTCGCCATCTTGGATTCTGGAATTTTGCACGTTTCTTTAGACCACCATATTGAAAATACATACGTATTTTTTATGCAAGAAAATCGGGAAAAATTTTAAAATTAATAAAATATTAAATAATAATAACTTTTAGTAAAAACATTCCGCCATCGTGGATTATTACGTCACTGCCACCATCCTGAAAATTCGTAATTATTATTGAAAAAATTGGGATATATTTTGAAATTAATAAAAAAATATTTAAATACAATTTTAATGAAAAAATGCACTTACCTCATTGAGTCTTTGGTTCGAACCCGGCGACATTTGGTCGCTAACTTAGAAATATGTATTTATATAGATTAAAATTCGATTAAAATTCCCAAAATTCATTTTTTTTTTTTTTTTAAGTTCAATTTGCTGAATGATTTTATCAGTTCCTGTCCTTGGTTCTATATTTGATCAAAAAAATCACATACAAATTTTAATTCAAGAAAAACAGCTTAGGTTCCTAGTCTACCAGACTCCAGTAAGCCGATAATGACATATTGGCCACCATCTTGGAAATGTGTATTTATTAAGCTAGAAATTCTGAAAAATTCCAAAAATCATTAAAACTCACTCATTAACGTAATAATTTATTCGATTGATATCCTACCGCAGTTCGATCCCTGGTCAATGCAAAAAAAATACAAATTTAATAAAAAAATATCATTAAAGGGACAGATTCAAGAAATAAAACAACAAAATTACAAACAAACAAAATATTACATACATCCTACACTACTACAGGAACACTTGTAATCTAATAATCATTTAGTTCTGCATTGGCTTGAAATGATTAGTTTTTAGCTCCAATTGGTTTACTGAATACAGCGACCAGCCAGATCCTTTGTCTACACAGTCTTCTTCCCAACAGAGTTTCCCGATACTGTGTTTAACTGACTCCTATGCAGGTACTGGGAAAACACAGAGTATCAATGCCTGGGCAAGAATCCTAACCCAATATTACTGCGAACTCATATTTTCAGGGATGCAGTTACTTTCATTTAACGTACAAATATAGAAATATCTGTGATTTTAAATGGTTATTTCAGTTATATTTACAAACCATTTTACAGTGTGTAACGATTTAAAGTAAAACACAGCAACCACAAAAAAAAATCCCAACAACAACCAACACGAAAACCCCACCAACAACAACAAAAACCACAACTAAAAAAATTAGTGAAATCATGTCGTTCGGGGGTGACTTAATTGTTTGTTTTTTTGTTAGTAAACGCCTGAAGTACCTACATTGTGGCAGCTGTGTTAAGTGAAGATTAAGATTCTGGCCTAGTAAGTTTGCTTGTCTATATCTTGTTTAGTAGTGTTTTTATATTATTTTATTAGTATATGTATTAATTATATATCTTATTACATTCTTATTTAAATACCCTTGATAAAAAGTTTGTTAAATTATTGATTTTATTGATGTGTTTCCGCTGAATTTCTTTATACATTACAATTTAAAAGTTAAAAATTATTTTAATATAATTTAACTTTTATTTTTAGTTTCTATGTACTTTAAGTTCAATTTGCTTGACATGTCAAATTGTTTATTGTAATACATTTATAACTGGGTATCTTACATAAATGTCACAAGTCTTAACGTTGCCTAAAAAAAGGGCAAATAAATAAAAATATTTCGTGAGAAGTAAGGTATATTAAAACTTCGAAAGAAAAAAATTATAAACCGTTTCGTCGAAGCCAAGCACCTGACCAAGCTTATCTATTTGTCTTAGCACAGCTTAGTCCAGCACTAGGTTGGTTTACAAAATAAAGTGTTATAAAACTAAAAACGAATTTTAAAAATTATTAACATCTTGTATAACACTTACAATTTTATCTGTTATATATAACAGGTTTAAATAAATCAATATATCTAATTAAAAAGTAAAGTTAAAGGATCGAATGTTAAAAAATTTTGTGCAGCAACTAAAAAACTTTTAAAATGTGACATGTATACAGTATATCGCATGTGACGAAACACAGTTGGTCATAATCGGCTCGGTACAGTAGGCCTATAGTGCTGCTGCGAGTCTGGCTACTCGCCAGTTGGTTTACGTGACGTGTTTGCGCCGACCAATGGGATCAGACGGCTCGCCTGGCGACAGAGCGATATTTGCCTCCGCATCTGAACATACTTCTCTCTAAGTCTGGTGCCGAGTCCGTGTTGGCCATCTTATCAAAGGCTCAGAATACACGTAGCTCGGGCATTTTTAGTTTATTACAATGTGGAACAGACGAACGAACACGACTTTTTTTTTGACGTTAACACGTCTTTGAAATTGCTTCCATAGCGAGGAGGCAATTAAAAAAAAAAACGAATGATAACAAAATCGGGGGATACAGTTTGGTGTTGCAGCTACATATCTATCATCTCCATCCTAAATTTAATTACACCACTGGATGGCTAAAGGATCAAAGAATTCGTTACGCTAAATGCCTCTTCACAATAGCGCGGCGCGGCGCGATGCGACATCATTCGATACCAACCAATCAGAGTTAACATCGCTCGCGCGACGTGAGCACAAGCGACAAGACTGCCTTGCCGCGCCGGGCTACATCGCTGATGACGTAAGAGTAAACAGCCAATCGCAAGCAATAATTCGGAGAATTATAAGAATATCAGTTGTTAGTAAACAAACGATTGAAATAGAAGGCAATAGGTATCAGAAAAGTGATATTGATGTAAAATAATTTCCTGATGCAAGGTACCTTTTTTTTAAAAAAAAAATCAGCCAAATTCAAAACAATTACAAGAAGTGACTGTACTTTCAAAATCAAAATATCTGCACTAGACACGCAAGTTACTAAGTTATACCTTAGTGTCATCGACAGTCTTTCTGCTGGGCTCAATGGTAGGGGGTGAGAATTTTTTTTGTAACATTGGACCAACAATATGCAGCAACGCATCAAATTCATTAGGAAACATCCTCATGAATACGAAATAGTTGTTACTGTCTCCTAATCGCATTTCTGTGATAAGATTATGGTAGTCCCCTTGACCCAATCTATTTGCATTTGTGGGCCTTGTGTGCCATCTTCTGTTATTATTATTATCAAGTAATAATAAACACAACAACACTCTCCGCCTGTGAACATTTACTGCATGGCGATTTCTATTCATGTCTCTTTTCACCGATGCTTAGTTACAGTACACTTGCATATGCAATGCCAGACAAAAAAGAGAAAAATTTAAAATACATCCACATAGTTTTTTTATATATACTTATATGTTATCAGATGTCGCCGGCAGATAGCAGGCTGTTTCAACATTTTTTTTCGCCAGTCGTATCGCGCCGCGTCGCGCTATTGTGAAGTGTACAGCCAGCGACTTCGCGTTAGATCGCGAGCTATCGCTTCATCGCGCCGCCAGATCGCGCCGCGCCGCGCTATTGTGAAGTGTACAGCCAGCGACTTTGCGTTAGATCGCGAGCTATCGCTTCATCGCGTCGCCAGATCGCGCCGCGCCGCGCCATTGTGAAGTGTACAGCCAGCGACTTCGCGTTAGATCGCGAGCTATCGCTTCATCGCGTCGCCAGATCGCGCCGCGCCGAGCTATTGTGAAGTGTACAGCCAGCGACTTCGCGTTAGATCGCGAGCTATCGCTTCATCGCGCCGCCAGATCGCGCCGCGCCGCGCTATTGTGAAGTGTACAGCCAGCGACTTCGCGTTAGATCGCGAGCTATCGCTTCATCGCGTCGCCAGATCGCGCCGCGCCGCGCTTTTGTGAAGTGTACAGCCAGCGATTTCGCGTTAGATCGCGAGCTATCGCTTCATCGCGTCGCCAGATCGCGCCGCGCCGCGCTATTGTGAAGTGTACAGCCAGCGACTTCGCGTTAGATCGCGAGCTATCGCTTCATCGCGCCGCCAGATCGCACCGCGCCGCGCTATTGTGAAGTGTACAGCCAGAGACTTCGCGTTAGATCGCGAGCTATCGCTTCATCGCGCCGCCAGATCGCGCCGCGCCGCGCTTTTGTGAAGTGTACAGCCAGCGACTTCGCGTTAGATCACGAGCTATCGCTTCATCGCGTCGCCAGATCGCGCCGCGCCGCGCTATTGTGAAGTGTACAGCCAGCGACTTCGCGTTAGATCGCGAGCTATCGCTTCATCGCGCCGCCAGATCGCACCGCGCCGCGCTATTGTGAAGTGTACAGCCAGCGACTTCGCGTTAGATCGCGAGCTATCGCTTCATCGCGCCGCCAGATCGCGCCGCGCCGCGCTATTGTGAAGTGTACAGCCAGCGACTTCGCGTTAGATCGCGAGCTATCGCTTCATCGCGTCGCCAGATCGCGCCGCGCCGCGCTTTTGTGAAGTGTACAGCCAGCGATTTCGCGTTAGATCGCGAGCTATCGCTTCATCGCGTCGCCAGATCGCGCCGCGCCGCGCTATTGTGAAGTGTACAGCCAGCGACTTCGCGTAAGATCGCGAGCTATCGCTTCATCGCGTCGCCAGATCGCGCCGCGCCGCGCTTTTGTGAAGGGCGCTTAAGTAAGGACTGTGACGCATGGCTCGCGGTGGAAGGGGAAGCGCAGCCATTTTGAGATCATTTTTCTGCGTTTCGAGATTTCCATTCAGTATAACTTTTGACTCGGAGAAGCTACGACGTTCGTTTGAGTTTCAATCGTCAGCTCTCGTCAAAATCTATCGATTTCATATATAAAACATTAGTATAAAATAGTTACAGTGTATTTATATATAGTTTTAAAATAAAAAAATATATAATCAAAACTAACTAATGTCTATACGCGTCTTCTTAGTGTTCAAACATGATTATAACATACATAAAATAGCGTATTTTATATTTTGTATAGAAAACGTTACCTGTTACGTACACGTATTCACGTACAACACACGGCCGTGTCCTTGACACAGCCTCATCACATTTTTTTTTTTTTTAGTCCGGATCGACAAAATAATGTGTTTCATCCCTGCGCCTGCGCAGTTGAAGGAATGCCAGGAAATGGCGCGGCAGGCATGCGGGCTCCAATCAGGGACGGCTATCACTGGGACGCTCGCTGCATTAGGTTTCAATTCAAGCCACAATGTGAGGCGTAACGAGCCTTCTGCGCGTCCCAGCCAATGAGAGCTTGTCAGGAGGACGCTGTGTCGTGCGAAATGCTATAAGCTTATAAAGGCTTGTATTTGGAACAGTGATTCCCATTAGTAACTTCCCGGAAGTTGATATAAATATACTTCTTCCAATAGCGATGTCGTTTGATTCAGCCACACTCAAAAACTCAGTTCAAGAAAACCGTATTTTTGCAAATAATTTTCTACCTCGCCATATAAAAACGCCGATAATTTCATAAATATACTTAGACTACAAAAAAATTTTAGTACACCATTTGGAAGATCGTTATATTTATCATTAGAAAATATAGTTTTCAATCTTCATTGTCACTTAATAATTTGTCCAACATCAGTTAAAACATTTAATATTTTCAAAAATGGAAATTTTGGAAATTGAATTAGTTCAACTTATGCACTTTATTTAATTTCATCATGCTTATTTATATCCGCAGTTAGCACTGAAACGATATTCAGGGAGCAGTCAACAATTAACTTCAAGTAATGTATGTACTAGGACAACACCCAGCATAAAGGCCCGGACAAGAACCCAGTATTGATACGAGCATTAATGGTTTAACGCTCTGCGTATCCTTAAATGTACGGTTTTATATTTCAAAGATAAAAAATTAAAATTTTTCGAATTTTATAAAATCTTCATTTAATGGATATATAAAAGGCGTGCTATCCTTTGTGCATTTGTGCATTTTGCTGTCATTAATAAGCCAATATGTGGACAAAACAACTACAACCATACTGTTGAAAAATCTGAAAATTCAAAGTAAATTTAACCTAAAATTGCCGTTAATTCACGGAAAACCTGGGCCATAATTTCAACATACAGATCTGAAACTCGCACTTTTTCAATACAAAAAGTGTTTGTAATTGTTATCACTTGCGCGACATTTTACGGAAACTATATCACACTTAGTCATCATTTCTTGGAAATATTTGCGACAGACGCGTGATGTTAAATTTGGAGCAACAGCCCTGAACTAGTATTAACATGGCGAGTGATACCACGCATTGAATCTGTAATGCGCAGGCACCGGCCAATGAAGACGTCCCAAGTCACCATTGGCTCTACGTGGTTTCCGTCCAAAGAACAATACATATAATTTATAACTCCGGGCAGGCCGACCTTCTAAGCACCCAGAACGTTTCTACGAAAGCGTTCATAAAGAATGGCCTGGAACATTACGGAAGAATAGTTTTTAACTGCTAATTCAGCACCTAGCTCTCGTTATTTTTAGAGAGTCTACTAAGGGTTACGTTTTAATTTTTTTTCTTCTTAGCGTGCATTTTTTAAACCCCATCTGCTGTTATTCAAAACTTTTCTTGCATATTTTCATCTGGAGGAAAATCCCCCACTGTGCTGCACGCAAGTTTTCCATTACGATCAACCATTAAGAATATTTAAAACTTTCTAAAATTTGCCTTTGTGAAGTCAGCTTTCTTTATTGGTAAATGATGAATCTAAACTCATAAATGTTAAACGTGCTTTTTTTGTTCAAAACTTAGCTTTACTAAAAAAAAAAAAAAATAGCGACTAAACTTTTGGTGAAGAAAATTTTACGGGAAAGGACACAAGAAACCACTTAAAATGGTGATTTATTTGCTTTTAAATGACATCGATTGTGTTTGATGTTTGAATTTACTCGTAATTTTGGTTTTTATTGTATTGATTCAATAATAAAGTTTATTTTCAGGCGTATGGGTTTAATAATAAAATAAACAAGTGTATGTTTTCTTGGGCCTGTTCTTGTCTAAGTAATTAAAAGTTTGCATTGACGTTATTTCGTTATTATTCATTATATTTTCATGTAAACAGTCTAGTTAATAATACAAAAGCAACGTCCGAGATATTCACCGTAATATTAAATACCAGTGCCATTTCATAATAATTTGGTATTTTTTCGATTATTTATGAAATCATATAGTTGTATCAAAATATAAGACATAATTTAAAACAATACATACATTTCTATGGCAAAGTATTAGTAATAATTTTACAAAATAGGCAATAATAAAAACGACATTAATTTTTAACAAGGTTAAAAGCAGACATTACACAGTATTTAGATAGCTTTGTTTCTATTTCCCTTAATAGAAGTCGATTTTATACACATTTTCCAGACTGGTTAGTATTCTACAAAACTAACCCCTAAGATGGTAAGAAAACGAAAAAATATATACCTATATAAGTACAAAAAAATGGTTTAAAATATGTCTTTGTTGACGAATAAAAGTATATCCGTTTACGAGTTTATTTAACTTACCATTTTAGAATATTTGTGCTATTTTGACAATAGATCGATACCATTGCAGTCACGATTTATACGGTATGAATCTTTCACGCGAACTGTAAAATCTTAACTGCTTGGAAGTTTCTGCGAGGACGAACAAGGGGTTGCGTGAAATATGAAGTGGAAATACAATATCTTGTACGCGTGAACGTATAAAAAGTAAAAACTTTGGCGGCGAGAGTGGAATCGACAAACCGCGAAAAAAAAAAAAAAATTACTACCCGGAAGACGAGATATGTAGCCAGCTCTTCATAGATATCTCGCGGAAGCTCTCTGAGACTCTTAACAGGAATATAGATAAGCCAGCGCCAGTCTGGAGCGGAGACTGTCACTTGGTTTTATGTCCTGAGCCAGGGCTGTTTTCTGCCAGGAAGAGGGAAAACCGGATATGACACGCAAGAAATTCTCAGTAAAATTTTTCGCAAGTGTGGATATGTTTGTGTGTGTAAGTATGTATATATACTTATATATAAAGAATAGAACGTATTTTTTGTTAGGTTATATAAAACTACACCGAATGATAGAATATAAATATGTGTGTGTATTAACCGATTTTTACTTTTAACTGTTAGCAAAAATATGAGGAAAATATTCAACATTACATTTTGCTTTATGAGTTTAATGACGGAGTCATGTGAATAAAATCAGATTAACGTTTTATTTGTTGGTATCGTTAATAAAGCAGGAAATAATAATTGGTTTATTTGTTAAGTCCAGAAGCATTTACACTGTGTAATGAAATGTATAATATTCTGTGCGCGATTAATACAATTAAACAGGATCTTACGTTCTTCGAATGATCCATCGTAACGGTTCCACACGGCCGGTAGGGTTAGCAGGTTTCTTTGTTCGTTCAGACAGTCACGGGGTAAATATTTCAAAAAAATCGAACGAAGGGAAAATAATACAGCATGTGCTGGTCAGGCATGACAAAGCGGTATTTACCTCTCGTTGTAAACATAAGGGGCTTCCTTGGCCGTCTAGGCTGTGCTGTAGTTGGTCGCCATCTGGCAGACGCGGTGACGTCAGTGGGCGTCGAGAGGTGCGAGAGTGGCCACTGTCCACTCTAGTCCGCTGACCCACCAGCATTCGCAGCCTCTTCTGACCCGAGACAGTTCTGTCTCCTTCAGCTGCGTGCGTCACAACTTTGCTCAAGTTGGCAGGGTTTATGTTCACACGATTATGCACAAAGGCTTAAGACGACGGCACCCCAAGGTACACTGAACCTGAACCACTTAGGTGCAGACTTGGGGTCCGTGAACTGGAGCGATGCAGCAGCGCTCAGTAGAACGCCTTTCATGCACGTCCGCTGAAGACACGTGGATTTATGGATAATGCCCTTTTCGGCGCTGAAGATTCCAAAAACGATCGCACATATATGACGTTCTTCTATTCGTTTGCACGAAGTCTTCGTGCCATAAAGTGTTTTTTATTCGGTCGATGATGGCCTGTAAGCAGAAACTAGAACGTCCGAATACGAGCTCAAAATTTCCCTTAGATCACTGGACTTCAATTTTCTTGGTTCTTAAGGAAAAAATAAATCTCTTTGAAGCTGAATTTCTCTCCAAAAAAACATCATTCTCTAAAGTTTTAATTGAGAGATTTTCCAGTCACTTAAATCGTTTTGGTGTTGTGTTACAAACATATTCATTTATTGTCTGAGTAATCAGTTTATTCTTTCGACCACGCAGGATTTGTTGATGTTGTTTTAGCATTCTTCTTGCGAATAATATTCTTCCACTCCCGGAAAAGTGCAGATGTAAAAATTCTGTTCTTAATTTACTAGTATCAACGTTCCAAGTAATGCAAGACTAAAACACACTACACAAATCAAGTACACTAAGGTAAGAATTGGACAGTATTTTCATGTGTATTCTACTACCATGAAAAAATTTGGTTGCATTGAAGATTATATTTAAAAATTTGGATAGTGTGATTATGAGTGGTATAAAATTGAAATTTTTTCTGACATTTAAAGGACATTTTTTGAGTAATCGCTTAAATTTTTCCATACCCTTGTGTTTATTTTGTTCTGAGAATGTTTGATAGATAACTGTTGTCAGTTAGATCACGTAATTTTTAATTACATCTGTAAACTACTCTAAAAATCTCTAATACTATCACTCAGCAAATACATTTCTAAGATAATCACTCTTACGTTGATTGCAATGTGAACATCGAGGGTCTAGCTTATGAAACGCCGTAGTCACATTCTTCATTACAGTCGACACGTATTCAGATTATGCCGAGGGAAAACTCGGGCGAACTTTGAAAGGGTCGAGTGGTATTTACAGTGCAGTCGCTACATATATATATATGTGTATGTAGCTGTTCCCCCAAACTCATTAACACATGAAAGCTAAAATATTTTCTCGCTGGAATTATTTGTTCCATTACGCCGCATGCAAATGAAGGCAGTTCGGGGTTGTTATTTACGTTCGGCTTTTATGGCGCCAAGTTCCTCTAATGGACCTTTTAGTTCTCTCTTACTCATTTCAAAATATCATAAACACAGTCCAGTTTGCACCAGTAGTGACGTCACGCATGTAAAGCTGTGGAAATCAAATTGTTCGCCTGATTAAAGCGTTCTGTGCTGTAAGCATATGTGCGTGAGCACTGTTGCATCTAAATTAATGTTATAACTAAATACTACGTAAATATTTTAACATCATCATATACGCCTACGCTATCCAAACATTTATTTATATTTAATATACGTTTACCAAAAATATAATAGTTGTTACTTTCACTAAAAACTCTTTTTACTAAAAATGTTTTAAACTCAAATAATGTTTCTAAAAACTATTTCATTTTATAAATTTCCTACTGCGTTTTGAGATCTGTGTAAATGGTAAGACAAAATTATGTTTTAATACATGAAATCGTGAATTAAAAATTAAGTGAAAAGAATTGCTTCCTTGATACTTCCTTTGATATACTGTAAGAATTGGACACAGATTTTTACATCCATTTGTCATGATATTAGTGTAAAAAAAAATTTCCAGTAATTTTCTTAAAAAATAAAAGTATTAATTACAATACCTTTATATTTTGTATGTTTTTATTACATTTCATAAAATAAATAGTAAAAATAATTTGCAGTGAAAGCCACAAAGATCAGCGTAAAAACTAAATATACTTTACCTATTATAATCAATTGGTATTCGGCTTACTGAGTGACTGCAATAACACTGATTTTTTCATTGCCATTCAAAAAATGTATAATACGCGCTCTTCTGTTAAATGAGACGGGTCTCTGCAAGAGACATACGTATGTTTATATGCTCATGGTAATAATGAGCACCAACCTTTTTTAGGTACATGAGTTTCACAAACGTTTAAATTTTTCTGATGTTAAAATTCTTTAGAAACATGTTTAAATTATTAATTTAAATTTAGGACTTCATTTCTGTACTCGAATAAAGAGCAAGAATGAAATTCGCTATTAATATTTTAACAATGCTATAATTTTTGGGACATTATATGTAAATTCATTAAATTAATAATATAATTTCTACGCGTATTGAAAAGCACTTTTGCCATGGTCACAATGTTTGTTATTTTTGGTATGTGATCACTCTGATTTGAAATGTCAAAAGAACTCATAGACATGTGAGACAGACTTTATACGTGTAATTTAAGTTCGATTAGCAAGTTTTTTTGTTGTTATTTCATTTCATTCAGCTGGATATCATGATTTAGCATCATGCCTAAAAATAAAAAGCAGAAGCAGATAAGAGGTGTTATTAAAGGAAAAGTGGGAAATAACCGCCGAAAAGTGCCAATTAACGGATGCGATTACACAGGGCGCGGAAAAAGGGCCTTTTTTTAACTTGAGATCACACCGGCAGCCTTATAGTTCTCATTTAGTATAATTTGTTCAATTAAAAATACTTTTAATTTATCTCTATCTATAATATTAAGAAATAGTTAAGACTCCAAGCACACTTGTTTTAGTCTTAGTCTATTATTTGGTTTTTACCGCTTATTCTATACGGCATTATTTATACATTCTCGGTGACCTTGATTATTTTAACTCGTCCAGCTTTGAATTGGCTTTGTTTTGTTTGAACGTTCTTGAATGCTTTTCGGCCTGCATGAGACGGGAGAGGGGGGAGCTGATGACCTCACACAGGCGCGCAGAGTGGAGGGGAGGTGTGAGCTCCCAACCATGTGTTATTCTTTACGATGCATGACATTGCAATCATGGGACCTGTTCTCCGTCCAGCCAACCGCGTGAGGCACAGATACCCGAGTCGGCTGTCGCGCTGTGGCCGATATCCTTACTGTTGCTGACGTGATCCGCTCTTCACTGCGAGCAATGGCGCATCTCATTGTGAAAAGAAAAGGAGGGGAGAATATTTCCTCCTTCTCCCAAAATTCAACGCAATTTTAATTCGTGATTTTTAGAAAACACTTAATTCGAAGCACCATCAAATATTGTTTACGAAAGACTTTTAAAACGCATTTATTGACGTGATAACGTCTTATAAATCGATGAACGCCGGCTGCACGCACGAAAAATCATGACTCATTGTGACGTTCCGCCTGAGCCGAGCGTGCAAGAACCGGCCAACCACCTTGCGAGAAAATCTTCTATAATATCAAGCAGGTTATGGAGGGCTTTTTAACTAATTGTTCTTGATTATATTTAAACAAATTATTTAAATTAAATTTGCAAAACTGTAAAATAATATTTGAAAATTAAAAAGTATATAATTTTTTATCAAATATTTTCTTATGACGTTATCGCGTAAAATTATCGTCCGTTAACCGACTTTACAGACAACCCCCTTTTTTTTAAGTGAATGATAAAAAAGGGTAATATTACTGTACAAAGTAAAATAAATGCAGGAAGTTGTAAAAGAGCAGTGACCCTTGCTCGTGATTGGTCGCAGCGCACTCTAGCCGGCGAGCGAGTACAGTCGCGGCCAATTGTCCAGGACCGCCGCTGTCGCACCTCGCCACGGCTGGCGGTGGAGGGAAGCCTTCATTTCACAGGCGAGAGAGCCACGCCCGAAGTTTCCCGAAGTTCATGCTCGCTTTTTTTCCGTTCTATCTCATTGTATAAACCGGTGTGGCATTAAATTTTGCGGTCGATTAGGATAGGTTAGCTACATGATAAATACTTTAAAACATTGTGGATGGTTGGTTGTATTAGGTAAGTATAGCCACATTAAAAATACTGTAAAATCATTTTATGGTTGCTTAGCAAATAACTTTTTGATATGTAGCTGTCCAGGGCTAAAAAACCGTTGACATGATTTCACAGTATCTTTAATGTAGCTATCCTAACCAAATCAACCGTCCACAATGTTTTAAAGTATTTATAATGTAGCTAACCTAACCTAATTGACCATTAGTTATCATGAGTTACAATGCACGATCGGCGGTTTTGCTCTCTCGTCTGTGGAAAGAAGGCTTGCCGGCGGTGGAGCGGCTCGGGCTTATCTGCGTGGCGTCGCGTCACGTGATCTGGTTCCCGCGCGCGAGACCCTGCCACGCTGCCACGCTGCCGCGCTGCCACGCTGCCACGCTGCCACGCTGCCACGCTGCCACGCTGCCACGCTGCCGCGCTGCCACGCTGCCGCGCTGCCACACTGCCACGCTGCCACGCTGCCGCGCTGCCACGCTGCCACGCTGCCACGCTGCCACGCTGCCACGCTGCCGCGCTGCCACGCTGCCACGCTGCCACGCTGCCGCGCTGCCACGCTGCCACGCTGCCACGCTGCCACGCTGCCGCGCTGCCACGCTGCCGCGCTGCCACGCTTCCACGCTGCCACGCTGCCGCGCTGCCACGCTTCCACGCTGCCACGCTGCCGCGCTGCCACGCTGCCACGCTGCTCGTGAAGGGCTGGCAGGGCTTCGCCCCTCGCGCACCCTCCCCCCCCCCCCGCCCAGAAATCCCAGCCCTGATAGTCTTCCCTCCGATGAAATGGTTCGCCACAAACGGTAACGCCTTTATCTGATAATATACGCGCTTGTGAAATCAACCTTTCGGTAAAAAAAAGGAAAAAAAAAAAGAAACTACCCCTCGTAACCGCATGCGATTATCTGGAACATCGCTTTAATGTAGAGGCGAGTGGTTGACCTTCAAAGGACGCTTTTTTAGACGTGACAACGTCTAATAAATCGATGAACGCCGGCTGCACGCTAGGAAAAGTGTCCCGTTACGCACATTGTTCCGTTACGCTGTGTTCCGTTACGCTCATTGCTCCGTTACGCTGTGTTCCGTTACGCTGTCGGCGAGTGCAGTAATAATAGGTTATGTTACAATTGACTAAAAAATTATGGTCATTCATAAAATTGATGATAGATATTTGATTACAGTTTATTTATATGAAAACTTGTTCATAATTATATTTAACCTTTATAGCTAAAAGCCAGTTTTTAAAATTAATTACAAGTCATCTACACGTGAACTGTTTCGTCGACTGTTTATAAAGTGAAGTGAAAAGTTTATGTGGTTTTCATTGCTTATTACAACAACAATTTCGGCAATAAAGGTTAATTATTCTTGCATTTTAAAAATCTGATTACTAGTTTAATTTCAAGTATTTATTCTTTTATTATTAAAATAAAAATGATTCAATTTTATTCATAAAAGTATGCAATCATTTCATCAACGTTTTGCTATGACGTTGTCACGTTAAACTATCGTCCTTAAACCGACTTTACAGACAACCAATTTTCTCGCCCGCACGTCTTGTCAGCGTGTCTGATGGAGTCGCGCTGAAGAACTACGTGACCCTGAACATGAAGGCGTGTCTCAAGCCAGAAGGTCCTGCAGATCTCTGAGGAGGCTTGGCACTTGGTTCACAGTCCAAATATGACTGCAGGAAATGCATTTTATATGAGGGATGGAAAAAGTATCAATTGTTACCTGCAGTTACATCATAGACACACAGAAACCACTTACGAATGACAAATAATCTTACTATCTAATACAAGCTTGACATTCAAATACACGTGGTTTTAATTCAGTTGGTTCTGTTCACTGGTAAATTATTCTCGATCAATTGCGAAGAGAATGTGTTCAACCAAAATTAAAGAAAATAATATTTTAACTGAATGTACAATTTAGTGAATTAAATGGCAAATATTGAGTAAAGGCAAAACATTAAACGAATATTGATTGCATTTTTGCATATTTATAGACACCACGCTGTAGGCACAGTATGGCGTTTAGCAAAACAAAAAAAAACGAGTTTTTTGGCAAATGAAAAACTTAAGTATTTAAAACACAATATCCTCTATCACTAAAAAAAAGTGATTGTGGGTCATTGAATTAAACCATGCTCTTGTTTAATTCTCATGTTATTCGCGAAAAGGAAAACCTAAAAATATTTTTTTGCTTGGATGTGGCAACAAAATAAATTACCAGAATTTTGAGTCACTTGCGGTGATGAGACGCAGTATCCACAGTCTGTTTGAGCTGAACCCGTCTCCAGATACAGACGAGGCTGCGGTGTGTCTAGCTCGCGTCTCACGTCTCACCACGCGAAGTGGGAGGGAGCTCATGTTAATATCTGGGCCATTAAGGCGTCATGTACATCAAAGTCTGCCAAGGCTCATTTATGAAAGGTGATATTCCATGTGGTCGACTGCATCGTGCACCTCGTCTTACTGAAATGCAGGTCTTGGCATGTAACAAAATGTAATTATTTTATTCTCTTCTTCTTTATTGGGCCACCACCTATCGGTTAAGAATATATTTAAAATGTTTTAACAGTACGACTAATCAACTCTTTTGTTATTCTTTTGTTATCTGCGGAAATACAAGTAAAACTGACCATTCGCCTATTCTATTTGGGAAATCGCAATATGTTTCTAATTTAAGGTGAAATTATAATATGTATCAAGTCTTCAAGATTTGATTTTAAAAAGTATGTGAAATAATAAAATTATCATTGGGTGGTATCGCGATTCGAGCCATATCTCAATTTGAATTCATTGAAAATCAAAAATTTATATTTAAAAAAAATTATTATTTTAGTTTTGATATTGTACTATTACATTTAAGAATTAAATAAATTTTAATATTTTTTTTAGATTTTTTAGAAGACCTGCTAAAATGATGACAAGTGTGAAAATTACAACAGAAACAGATATTGCAATTTATTTGGGTAACCAGAGTAAACTTTGTTCAGTATGACCAGTCATTTATTAGCATTGAATACTTGAAACTGATAAATCTATGTGTACGAGTTCTCGCTGAAAATTGCCTGCTTGATTGACACAGCATCGAATTGTAATTAAACATTGGTCAAACATCCTCCTAAACAAGTAGAGAAAGAAATTATTTCCATCGAGTGGTACTGGCAGTGTTCGAATAATGCTCTGCGGTATTTTGATAATCTGGTAGATCATTCAAGGGATAACTTTATAAAAATTTTCATATTTATGTGTTTACATAAAAAATATAGTAGTATTAAAAAATGCTACTTTGTGCATAATGAAGATAGTATTCATTTCATTAGCAAATATATCGCGTTAACAATTAGAAAAGCCAAAGAATTTAATAATTTCCTCCAAATAATTCACCTAGTTTGGTTATTTATATTATCCATTCAGAGAAATTACGGATGGAAATAAAATAAACATTATAAAATTGTTTTAGTTGCTTTCTTAATTATTTTTTTGCGGGTTTGTAGAAAAAAAGATAGAAATATGGTATAATATTTATGTAGAGTCGGTGTCACATATAATGTTTCAATTTAGGATTTTTAAAAGTACTACAAATTCTTGTCGCATCCTTCTGACACTTTTTGCCCTGTCAACGATATTTCTAAACAACTTCGTGTGGTTTTCACTGTTCGTAAACCAACATCGTGTGATGCTTTTTAGTGACAGTTGGGAAGTCAGTAGGTACGACTGTTTCTACTTTTGAAGACTGTCAAATTTGAGACTGACGGACTGAAATATGAAAGTACAAGTTTTCAGATTCCAACCTGGCCTTTGGTGGCTTTGCAAAATTAATTACTATACGGTGATAAAAAGTTACCCTTTATAATCAACATAAGCACATTGCGGCTTTAATGAGTGATTTGTGCACTAGTAAAATTGTCTTGGCTAAACATAAATTCCGTTGGTCTAAAAACAACAAAGACTTGTATCGATGTGGTTGAGCAACTTCTACAGGACGGTCATGCTGATGGGCCCATTTAGGAAATACATATTGAGCATAAAGGCTCTAGATATCCCAATGTCTCGTAATATTTTATTTTCTTAAGTTTTACCGAAATTCTACCTCTTAACGCCTGTAGCGTTCTTTGTTGCGTGTTTTAGATTTGATTTTCAATTTACTTTTGGTCTATGATGCATCTTTCGTCCATGAAAGGCGGTGTTAGATGCAAAGAATGACTAAAGAATTAACTATAAACTCATAACGTCAGAAAAATACAAACAAATAGGTCAAAATACATTTTTCGAGAAAATTCTAAGTATTTCTTACGAAAATTAGGGCATGGTTACATAATTTAATTTATATTTTATTAAACTCTGGAAAAGATGATCGAATATCCAATAATTCTAGTTTGTTTTGTTTTATTATACTTAATACTGTGCGCAGTTAATACTGTAAAGCTGTTCATGGAACGGTTTACAAATACAGTACCTTCAACTATTGTAGGTGCCGGGACAACACACAGCATGAATGCCCGGGCAAGAATCCGAACCCAGAGTTACTGCGGACACTATAGTTTAGTAAGACAGTTGTTCCGCGTAAGTGTACAATTATCTGCAGTTCTGCGTGAATGTTTCTGTCCACAGTGTGTGTGGAGTGAGTGGGGAGCCACAAAGGCGATGGAGTGGTGGGATTGAGTGGTGGAGTGGTGGAGTGGTGTAGAGGTGGATGCGGCGGAAACACCCGAAGCAGCGAGGCGGACGTCGAACAGGGAGTTCGTAACCGGTAGCGATTTCCAGAAGCGGGCATTTCGGCACCAGTCTTCAATGGAACCCTGAATCACCTCTACTTTTGGTACTAGTTAGTTCTTTTATTTATAATGGTGCAGCAGTGCAGTAATAGTTTTGAACGATTAAACAAGTATTACTAAGCCAAAAGTTAAAAAAATAATAATAAACATTTGTGTTACAATTTTTTATTGCAGAAAGTATCTACTAACGTGAACAAATCACTTTATTCTCAACATTACGCTCATTCTTTAACTGAAAAAAAGGGGGGTTGTCTGTAAAGTCGGTTTACGGACGATAATTTTACGTGATAACGTCATAAGAAAACATTGATGAAAAATTGCATACTTTTTAATTTTCAAATATTATTTACAGTTTTTGCAAATTTAATTTAAATAATTTGTTTAAATAAAATCACGAACAATTAGTTTAAAAAAACCCGCATAAATGACAAACCAAATGAGAAGGTCTGGCGTGGAAAGCAAGCAAATGGCAGCTAATGTACGATGTTACGGCCTAGATAACACAGATAATTCTGTGTAGAATAAACAATTCTGACTTAATATCTTCCACGGAATTATATATTCTGTTTAGGCATGAAGCATTGGGCATCAGCTGTTGATGGCTTCTTCTCTGTTTGTTTATGTGTTCATCTTTGTTGTCCATCCTTGCGGTTTTTCTATGACAACCAGTGTAGACCAAAACTGGCGTTTTGTTTCATATAATTTTTTTTTATCGAGCAACTTTCTGTCGTTCATGTTTAGGGTGAAATTATTGATAGTAGGTATGTGTGAAGCCTATGTAATTTATATCAACAGAGAAACTCAAATCATTCTGATCTGGCAGATGTTTACCCATTACTAGAAAAGAAGTGTCTCACGTTTCTAATTTGTACACAATTTCGTTTTAAAAAAGTGCTGATTTCCCCCACGCGTAATTACGTTTTCCTAGATTACATTGGTCATTAATTCAAGTACGTGACACACGGGCAAAATTCCCCTACTTTGTCTTTGTAAAAATTACCATTTAAACGACGAGATCATTAATTAAATGTCACGTCTTTAAAATTTCCACAAAATTCTAAACTGAGGTAACAAATTACACCAACCAAGCTGATAACGTCCAAGTAAATAAAACCTGCATGACACGAATTCTCTCTCTAGAGTGTAGTTTACGTTTATATAAGGAAAAATTTTACCCACAAATGCCTACTTGTAAGACATTTGGTGTTTGGAAAAAATTAATTCGAAGACTTTAAAAGGGCATTTTTACAACGCTGTATCTTGAAAAATTCCAATGGAATATCTATGAAAATTTCCAAGGATGTGCACAGAAAATTTTTCACTGTTTCTTACGGTACAACATTTTGAAATATATATATTTTTAATCTTGTTTCGACATTCTTAAGGGGCCCGTCTAGTAACATGTTTATTTGTGTCAGTGAGGCGGGATAATAAGTGCGACGCTCGCTGGTGTTTCTAACGCGGTGTCGCCTCTAAGCTGACTGGCGCGCTGTCTTCTCGTCATGAACGCGGTAAATTATGAGATGACCATAAAATTGCATGGTGTAGAAATGAAGATAAATGTAATGCTAGCCCCTTTAGGGCTTTACGGAATCTGTACTACGTGTTTCATGACTAAGTATATCCTCAAAACTCTCGTTTCAGCCATTTTCGCTCTTCGTGAGCTTAGAAACTAAATCCGGAATCACAACAACTCATTCACCCTCAGCGTATTCATAAATGCTTTCCGTAAACAGACCCCACCCGGATAGCTTGGGCATTTTGTTTTTTAAATATGATGGTTTCTTTCTGAAGCTCGTGGCCAGGTAGGCAAGGCCCTTAAAGTAACACGTGGTTTGGACCGCTGAGAGTTGCCAGGCCAAACGTTAGATCAGAAAACATAAGCTGACTTTTCTTTCACTCAGCTTTCCCTGGTCTCCCACCAAGCTTGGGACCGCGGTATGGTTTTATGCCGGTTACTTCCCGTTAAAAATAAATATCTCCGAGAAATTTTACTAACTCCTCTGACTTGGAGGATTCCACACTTTGGAATAGAAACTGGATAGTAATCTATTTTGATATCGCCGTGGAGGTTCTTAAGAAGCTTACTCCCCTAAAGCATCACGCTGTTTTAGACCAATATGGTTAAAACTAATTAAGCCGAGGCCAAACACGCTCTTTGATTTATTTTTCGCTGCTACTGTAAAAAAAACGCAAATGGCACCAACTTCCTATTGGATTTGAATTGTTGACTAATTTATATAGTCGGCGTTGTGTGTCTTATAGTTACATTTCTAGCTCATTACAGTTTTTTTTTAGTTCTGAAAGTACCAAGCTATGATTTCCTAAGTAAAGATATTGTCTTTGTTCTATTGGTTCAATCATGTGTGTTTATGAGTTAAGACTGTTCTGAATAATGAAATGATGGTTCCAAGTTACGCGGGTTATTATTGAGGATTTCTAAGGTATGGCATTTTTTAAGTTGTGACTTGTAAGTTATGTGTTGTGGAACCCTCGGCAAAGCAAGACGGGCGGAACAAACCACTGCTCTCTCTCTCTCTCTCTCTTTCTTTCTTCGTGACATTTCCATCGCCCCTCCCCTCCCGCCCCCTGCTTCTTGGCGCCGGCTCCCCCGGGAACAGCTACAGCTCCTCCTCGGGATCGTCTGTTCCAGAGGTATTTAAGGACTCTCTCCTTCAGCCGCAGCAGTGAAGCCTGTCTGGCCGCGTTAAGGCCCGTCTGCACGGCTGCTCGCTCATCCCTGGCGACTAGGAACATTCTTCCAGGATAGACTCCACAGGGAACTTTTCCAACTCCGGTTTACTCGTGATTCGACGGAAAATGGACCTCATAGCGCCACTCCGACTCCGAGTGCAACATGTCGGTGGAGCCGGCAGAGATTCCTTCTGGCTGCTTGGAGCAGACTGCCCTAGCCAGGAGCACCAAGAGTCAGTCGTGTTGGGAGTACTCCGTATACTTCAACAGCGCAGTCCTTCTGGCAAAACATTACCAACAAAGTACAACATTTTTGGTGTACTAGACCCTAACGAATGTCAACATTTTGATTTGATTTTTCAGCTTCAAGCTGACAATTTTGGATGTTAAAAGAAATTTTTCTCGTTCTATGTTTTTTTCCGGCCACATGTAAGTGGTGGTAAAATCAAAAGAGAGTGGCTCTCACATTCTCCTTCTACTGAAAATATATTCTGTTTTCCGCGTGTTCTTTTTGGTGAAGCCCATTTTCTGTTTGGAAAAATGCATCACAACGAATTAAACAGCATAAAAATAGTGCATTGCACCGAGTATGTGTACAGACACTGATTAGTAGACGACGCATTCACGGATGAATTGACAGCTCTTTGGAGATTCAATTCAACAAAAAAAGGGAGTATTGGTTCAAAGTTTACAAAGAGTGGTGTCAGTGATCAAATTTTTGTTAGCACGTGGATTAGAATTCCGTGGTGATAATGAACTTCTTGGTTCTCGACATAATAGAAACTACTTGGTAATTTGAGATTTAATAGCGGAATATGACCTTTTTTCTCAGTTCTCATTTAACCAGACATGGTAATGAAGGCAAAGGAAACCCATCCTATTTATATTTAACGATTTGCGAGGAAATAATTGAAATATTGCGAGATAAAAGTTGTTAACGAAATTCTTTAAGCCAAGTATTTTTCAATAAGTGTCCATTCAACACCAGGAATATCTCATACTGATCAGCTGACTGTAGTGCTAAGATATGTTGCGACGTCAAACGGTGAAGTGAGAGAACGTTTTCTTACATTCATTCCCATCGAAAGTCACAAAGGGGACGAACTGGCCACAACTGTTTTAAAATTTTTAAATCAATTCAAAATTGACATAAAATTAAGTGGTCAGTCATACGAAAATGCGTCAATTATGCCTGGTTGTTACAAAGGCCTTCAGGCGCATATTAAGAGAATAAATAAGCTCGCACTCTATGATCTAAGTGCAGCCCACTCACTAATCTGGTTAGAGTAAGTGCTGTAGAGAGCTGCGTTGGAGCAAACTCCTTTTTTAAGATTCGTACTGGCCCTGTGTATGTTTTTTCGGCATCAGCTCATCGTTGGGTATTATGCTTAAATACATCGAGGAAGGTGAATAAGGCGGTGAATATAAGCAAGACTCGTCATTTGTTTTGAAAAGAGCACCCGATACCAGGGGCTGTGCAAGAACTGATGCGACTAAGGCTTTGTCAGAAGGTTACAGCAGTTTCCAGAAAGCTTTGCAGTGGCGATAAAAATCACAATAAATCATAAGTGGTTCATGAGGCCAGAGGTCTATTGAAGGACTTGGAAAAATAATGACAGTCTTCTGGGCTGTAATACTGGATCGGATAAATGGTGTCAGTAAATCTATACAAAAAGAAACAATTGAACTTCGAACGACAGTTGATCTTTGAAATCGTTTCTAGATTTTTTGACGTCACAGAGAGAAATCTTTGATTACTACGAGATGAAAGCAGATGAGAAAACTGATGCCCTGGGCCTGCATCATGCCCAATACACAGGCTTATGCCAAAATGGAAAAAGCGTCATGATGACGGAAGTGCAGAAGATGTTGAGCTCAGAGGAAAACTAAAGTTTAGAATTGAAACAAATTTGCCTGTATTGGATATGTTGTGTACAGAACTGTCGCATTGCCTAGAAGCTTACCGGGAAATTATTTCCCTATTTGGATTGTTGGTAGATTTAATGCAAAGTCTTGCGATGAAATTAAAGATGCTTTTAAAAAGTTTAGGAAACATTATTCCGATAACATTGAGGCTGAGTTTAAAGACGAAATGGTGCATCTCACAGTTAGACGATGATGCCCGAAAAAAAATGCCTAGAGAGAAATCATATAAACAGATTTTTGGTAATATGGCTCAGTCAACAATTCAAAAAATAATGACATCCTTGTAAATAAACAGAAGTGTGATGATTAGACACGCAACTGGTGAACGAAGCTTTTCAAAGTTGAAACTTATAAATGTCTTCGATCAGCCTCAAAAGCGTTTGAATGCACTTTCGATAAAGGCCACATTGAATATATCTTGAAGAAAATTTACTTTCAAGAAGTACTGAAAGAATACATATAAAAAAATTAGGAATGTTAATGTTTTGAAAAAATGATTGAATATTTAAATAGTTTTCAATGAGTCAGCATATTCTCCTAGATTTCTGTAAGAATTTGAAATCGTTGACTTCGAAGCTTCTTCATCGTCTTCAAGCCTATACTTTTTGAATGTCCATCAATTTTACGAAGTACGGAGGATCTATTTGAATTCGGCTTCAATGTGTTCTCCCTTTTCACAGTGATGATAATTCCATTGGTTTCAATCTTCCTTAAACCGCCAGCATCCTTAAATTAAATTCTTTGACAATATCAGGAGAGCTATGAACATAATCACGTTCAAGACTAATACCAAGATGCTTACTGAGAGTTTTACGTTGGAACAAATACTAAAAAATAATTTTTAATATTTAGTCAGCGAGAGTTAATTTGTCTCATACAATAAACTTGTTGAAAGAAGTTCTTATTCCTGCGAACAGATGTTGCCACGTGTTGTGTTGAGGTAAATATTATTTTTTTTTATGTGGGATGCGGGATTCTCACTCACGATCATAAGAGAAGGAAGGTTTCGCTAGGCATCAAGGAAAAGGAAGTTCGTCTAACATGTTAGTGTTTCTCAGCTGTTTTAAGTCATAGTAATCAATTTAGTAATGACTTTTTTAATCCCGCCTGATTAAAATATTGTAAGATCTCATTTGGTAAAAGGAATTCACTAATTAAACGAAACTAGGGCTAAAATTGCATATCTCATTAAGAAAAAATTACATGCAGGGATTGTTTTCTCAGGAATAACTAGAAACACTCGGATAATATCAGCAGAAGTCCCACCAGGAACAACCAGGAGAACACGAAGATAACGAACAAAATATTTACATAAATAATCAAGAGCACACGGAGAAAACCAATACAAGTTTTGCTAAATGTAGATCGGTGAACTAAAAAAATTAGTAAAAAATAAAAAAATAAAAATGAAATCTGGCTTGTGCTAGAACTCTGTCCTTGCTTCACAAAGAAGAAGTTCACAAGCTGTTTTGGTGTGTGCTAACTCCTGCTGTTTTATGTAGTAATTATGTTTTTTTTTTAGTTATTGTATCTCGGAACATAGATTTTTAATATAATTAAATAATTTAATTAACTCTGTACTTACTAGTGTCAAACTGTGGACATAAATTATTCTTTACAATAATAGGTAAAAATTTTAATTATTTTTGGAATTTTCCTCGAATTTCTAGCTAAAAAATTATAAAATTTCAAGATGGCGGACAAGGCGGCCGCCAAGATGACGGATGCCATTGTAATAAATATATACTGAACTGTAGCATGTAAATATTGAAATAGTATGGCGACAGCACCCTCTAGCAAAAGAAAACAAGATGTCGGATCTAATACAGCGGCCTCCAGCAGACGGAAACAAAATGGCGGACATGATATCAGAATCGGGGGAAACAAATGACTGTGAAATCAATACCAAGATGGTGGACATGTTATTAGAATTCAATATGGCAAATGTAACGAAATTGCAATGTTCTATAATCCAAGATGGCGGCCGTAAAAAATAGTGCAACGGTGACGTCATACACGTCCAATAGGGTGGCCATAATGAAAAGTGCAACATTAGTGAGTGGGGCACTCGATTTAAAGATGGCTGATCCAAATGGCCTCTGGGGTCAACGTTAAAGGTTAAGGTCATCCAAGATGGCCGTCATGACTTCACAATCCTATATGGCCGCCGTGACGTCACAATCCAAGATAGCGGTCGGCACCACGGCATGAAGCCTGTGCCCGGACACACTATTGTACACTGCTGTCTGCATTTACTGTTATTGTTAAAACTATCTCGTAAGGTTTAGCTTACTGTGTTATTCTGTGCTGCTATAATTTTTTCCATGACTAAATTGCTTCCACAAAGTTCTTGTGCTGTCTGATATTTAAGTTTGAATGTGTTTGCCTGTGCTGTCGTAGTTGTGTTGTTCATAATACCTGTATAGGTTCATCGTTAGGTTCATCTGTTTAACATCAGCTGATTTAGGCTTGTTTTCTGTGGGATTAGGTTTTCATTTTTATTTCTTGTTTTGCATTTTTAATTTTTTCCCGTGACAAACAGTGCAAATTTGCAATGGCTTATGTCCAAGTGATTGTTTTAAACCCCCTCTACTGTCAGCGCGACGAGCATAGCATGATTTTGAAATATTTCCATGCCTATTTGTTAAGTATGCTAGTTCATGTCAGATAATGGAGGGAATTGTTAAAGCGATCTGAATGCTTCAGGTGATACAAAGAAGTGAATTTGAGTTTGAGTTTAAGACATGTTTGAAGTGTGCATGTATTCGGCCACATGACACCTTTGCTGCGTGGTGCTCCATACTGCTGCAAAGACCACCTCTTGAATCACACTAATACAATCTTTAGCAAATAGAATTAACTGGACAAATGCAGTTAAGGAAATTAGAAAAATTTATTACATAATGTTTCTTGTTTTGGTGGTTTTACCAAAGGCAAAGGAAACTTTATTTTACGGAAATAATGTTTGTAAATTAAAATTTAATGTTTTAGATGTGATGAACGCTCGATACTTCCATAAAACATGACTTATATTACTAGCTGTAACAATAAAACTCGTTACATTAAATTTTATTTAAATACCTTCCATTTTTTCTCATACTACTACCACCTAAATCTATTTATATTTTTCTGAACATTGAGTCTCATTCTTACGGACTTGAGTATTTAACACACTTTGTTTTGTCAATTGCAGTGAGTTAATATGTTCGAGCACTAGAATATTGTGTACCGAAAAAGACCCGATTTGTTTTATAAAAACTAGTGATGTATCAGAAGTTTTATTCATTCATACTTTTTTTCATACTTAATTACAAATATGTCATATTTTATGGGAAACGATATACTGGTCACGATGCGAGTAATACAGCGAGGCATGTCATCAGTAACGTCTTGTTTCTCCTGTGTTGATAAAAGTGAGACTTTTTAAAGTACTTCCGAATCCCGTGTGCCAGGCATTTGCAAGACCAAACAAACTCTTCAACGTTCCTTGCAGAAGCTTAATTCCGGCGCTGCTTTCAAGTTTTGCAGTATATTCACGCAAAATCCATATCATGAAGTATTTTCGAGTGTGAATATAGTTGCTAACAAGTCAAGTACTTGACTTTAACGTTTTAAAATCGATTTAGCTGCAATCGTAAAAAAGGGTTACTTATTTTTAATCAAAGTTAAAATGGTTTGTTTATATTTGTAACGCGCCAGCTGACAACACATCATCGGGAAAACCGTCATAGCGGACTATGGAGCTCAATGCACACTCCAAATAGCAGCACGCCTTTCCCTAGGAATCATTTGTTTGGCTGAGATTTTATTTATTTTTAATACACAAATATACCGACACTTAAAACCATCATGCAATAAACGCAATAAATTAATATTTTAATCCCACCTTCAAAAACTTATTCGAGTATGCTAAATTTGATATAATGTACGTCACGACATCTAAATGCTGTAATATCAACATTTTGTGAGTAATTTTTCGATAAGAATAATCGCCAATACTATAGTATTCAGTCTCAGAATAAAGCATATCGTGATGTGGCATATCCAGTGAAAGAATATTGCATTAAAAGAAAGAACGAATAATGAGTAAACGTGCGCAGAGAGTAATCAATATTCATTTGGGTTAATACGATTGCTAATGAACAATTAACATCGTTTCAAGTATTAATTTGATTGTGGAGTGCAGGTCACTGTTCAACGAAACCGCAAAATGTTCACGACCCAGTCTTATTGATTTTGCAGATAATACCACCGGAGTTGGACGGTGTTATTTAGTTACATCCGGTACTAATGTGAGCCCGCACTGTTGATCGCGGTAAGTTGATTACCAGCCTTCCAAATGTCTCTAATTGTAATCACGAACAAGTTAGTTTATTTGTTGCAGCGAAGAATGCAGGCTTGAGGTATTTCCTATTATTAGATCTATTTTAATTTTTCAAGTTAATTTTTGTATAGTTTGTATAAAACAGATGAATTACTTCGTGAAATAAATTATCTTATTAGTTTAAATTACAAAATGTTTTATTTAGTATGGTTTTCTTTAAGCTTCCGTGTTCTTAAAACCATAAAGACATTGCTGCTGAAGTGTGCACTCCAACATTTCGTTCATTGATGTTGTATCACTAATAGAGTTTCACAAGAATAAAGCTTCATAGAACCTTTTTTGTTTTACATAAAACCACACTTCTGACACCGCAATAATAATTTTACTTAAACAAGGAAGTTACTGTCCAAAAAGTAAAAAATATATATATATTAATTATTGTATAAGTTGATCTACGCTGGTGTATGCTGGTGTATGCTGGTGTATGCTGGTGCATGCTAGTGTATGCTGGTGTATGCTGGTGTATGCTGGTGTATGCTGGTGTATGCTGGTGTATGGCGGTGTATGCTGGTGTATGCCGGTGTATGCTGGTGTATGCTGGTGTATGCTGGTGTATGCTGGTGTATGCTGGTGTATGCTGGTGTATGCTGGTGTATGCCGGTGTATGCTGGTGCATGCTGGTGTATGCTGGTGTATGCTGGTGTATGCCGGTGTATGCTGGTGCATACTGGTGTATTCTGGTGTATGCTGGTGTATGCTGGTGTATGCTGGTGTATGGCGGTGTATGCTGGTGTATGCCGGTGTATGCTGGTGTATGCTGGTGTATGCTGGTGTATGCTGGTGTATGCCGGTGTATGCTGGTGCATACTGGTGTATGCTGGTGTATTCTGGTGTATGCTGGTGTATGGCGGTGTATGCTGGTGTATGCTGGTGCATGCTGGTGTATGCTGGTGTATGCTGGTGTATGCTGGTGTATGCTGGTGTATGGCGGTGTATGCTGGTGTATGCTGGTGTATGCTGGTGTATGCCGGTGTATGCTGGTGCATACTGGTGTATGCTGGTGTATGCTGGTGTATGCTGGTGTATGCTGGTGTATGCTGGTGTATGGCGGTGTATGCTGATGTATGCTGGTGCATGCTGGTGTATGCTGGTGTATGCTGGTGTATGCTGGTGCATGCTGGTGTATGCTGGTGTATGCTGGTGCATGCTTGTGTATGCTAGTGTATGCTGGTGTATAGCGGTGTATGCTGGTGTATGCTGGTGCATGCTGGTGTATGCTGGTGTATGCTGGTGTATGCTGGTGTATGCTGGTGTATGGCGGTGTATGCTGGTGTATGCTGGTGCATGCTGGTGTATGCCGGTGTATGCTGGTGCATACTGGTGTATGCTGGTGTATGCTGGTGTATGCTGGTGTATGCTGGTGTATGGCGGTGTATGCTGGTGAATGCTGCTGCATGCTGGTGTATGCTGGTGTATGCTGGTGTATGCTGGTGCATGCTGGTGTATGCTGGTGTATGCTGGTGTATGCTAGTGTATGCTGATGTATGCTGGTTAATGCTAGTGTATGCTGGTGTATGCTGGTGTATGCTGGTGTATGCCGGTGTATGCTGGTGTATGTCGGTGTATGCTTTTGTATGCTGTGTATGCCGATGTATGCTGGTGTATGCTGAAGTATGCTGGTGTATGCTGGTGTATGCTGGTGTATGCCGGTGTATGCTGGTGTATGTCGGTGTATGCTTTTGTATGCTGTGTATGCCGATGTATGCTGGTGTATGCTGAAGTATGCTGTGTATGCTGGTGTATGCCGGTGTATGCTGGTGTATGTCGGTGTATGCTTTTGTATGCTGTGTATGCCGATGTATGCTGGTGTATGCTGAAGTATGCTGTGTATGCTGGTGTATGCTGGTGTATGCTGGTGTATGCTGGTGTATGGCGGTGTATGCTGGTGTATGCTGGTGTATGGCGGTGTTGTTGGTGTATGCTGGTGCATGCTAGTGTATGCTGATGTATGCTGGTTAATGCTAGTGTATGCTGGTGTATGCTGGTGTATGCTGGTGTATGCCGGTGTATGCTGGTGTATGCTGGTGTATGCTGGTGTATGCCGGTGTATGCTGGTGCATACTGGTGTATGCTGGTGTATGCTGGTGTATGCTGGTGTATGCTGGTGTATGCTGGTGTATGGCGGTGTATGCTGGTGTATGCTGGTGCATGCTGGTGTATGCTGGTGTATGCTGGTGTATGCTGGTGCATGCTGGTGTATGCTGGTGTATGATGGTGCATGCTTGTGTATGCTAGTGTATGCTGGTGTATGGCGGTGTATGCTGGTGCATGCTTGTGTATGCTGGTGTATGCTGGTGTATAGCGGTGTATGCTGGTGTATGCTGGTGCATGCTGGTGTATGCTGGTGTATGCTGGTGTATGCTGGTGTATGCTGGTGTATGGCGGTGTATGCTGGTGTATGCTGGTGCATGCTGGTGTATGCCGGTGTATGCTGGTGCATACTGGTGTATGCTGGTGTATGCTGATGTATGCTGGTGTATGCTGGTGTATGGCGGTGTATGCTGGTGTATGCTGGTGTATGGCGGTGTATGTTGGTGTATGCTGGTGCATGCTAGTGTATGCTGATGTATGCTGGTTAATGCTAGTGTATGCTGGTGTATGCTGGTGTATGCTGGTGTATGCCGGTGTATGCTGGTGTATGTCGGTGTATGCTTTTGTATGCTGTGTATGCCGATGTATGCTGGTGTATGCTGAAGTATGCTGTGTATGCTGGTGTATGCTGGTGTATGCTGGTGTATGCTGGTGTATGCCGGTGTATGCTGGTGTATGTCGGTGTATGCTTTTGTATGCTGTGTATGCCGATGTATGCTGGTGTATGCTGAAGTATGCTGTGTATGCTGGTGTATGCTGCAACCAGGACGAACCATGCGGACAGACAACCTCCGCAGGTGGGCGCTGGGAAACACACCGAGCGCTAATGCACCGACAGGGAATGTGCAGCGTGCCGAAGTTGACATCCAGGAGTGACACGTGTCACAGGGTTGGTTCGGCACGTCGATCCTGGCATGTCGTGGTGACGTGTGAATCTAAAAACATTGATACGAATAAATCGATACCAACCCATCGAGAGAAACATCTCCAGGATACGTTTAGTAATCAGATTTTTAAAATACAAGAATAATTAACCTTTATTGCCGAAATTATTGTTGTTGTAATAAGCAATGAAAACCACATTAACTTTTCACTTCACTTTATAAACAGTCGACGAAACAGTTCACGTGTAGATGACTTGTAATTAATTTTAAAAACTGGCGTTTAGCTATAAAGTTTAAATATAATTATGAACAAGTTTTCATATAAATAAACTGTAATCAAATATCTATCATCAATTATATGAATCACCATAATTTTTAGTCAATTGTAACATAACCTATTATTACTGCACTCGCCGACAGATGCTACTGTTTTTAATAATAAAAAAATTAATACTTGAAATTATACTAGTAATCAGATTTTTAAAATGCAAGAATAATTAACTTTTATTGTCGAAATTGTTGTTGTAATAAGCAATGAAAACCACATTAACTTTTCGTTTGAATATAATTATGAATAAGTTTTCATATAAATAAACTGTAATCAAATATCAAACATAACCTATTATTACTGCACTCGCCGACAGATGCTACTTTTTTAAATAATAAAAGAATAAATACTTGAAATTATACTAGTAATCAGATTCATTTTCTTACATACATTTGACGTAGAAATTATTTAATATTACACATTTATAAACAAAGTTTTAAGTTTTCACTTATCTTGGTGCGGCGCAAGCGTACAATGAGCGTAACGGGACACAGCGTAACGAAACAATGAGCGTTTCGGGACACAGAGTAACGGAACAATGTGCGAACAGGGACACTTTTTCGTGCGTGCAGCCGGAGTTCTTCGATTTATTAGACGTTGTCACGTCAAAATGTGTTAATCTATAAAGTAATTTTTCACTATGATTCTTTACTAAAACACGCAGAGCCGCGATTAAAACAGGGACTTGTTTGGTAGTAATTATATTTGAAGCACATGGACATCCGCGTCACGTGATGATTGGATCATAGCGTTACGAGGACCTCAGAACAGTCGCGAACCAGGAAATAAGTGGTAACCAAATTACTTTCAGCCCACCAAAAATACGTGACATTGCTATCGACCAATTTACACTCTAAAATAGCTATGTTATAAATTTGCAAATTGAGTCTATTTTGGTGTGAAATAAACCCGCGATATGATAGACGTTCTAATTATGAGTCTGCAGAGTTGTGTCTGCGTTTCCTGTCATTTTGTTTGTAATGTATTAATTATTCTCCTTTCTAAAGCTTCTTTAAGGTCTCAGAGTAAGAGAAAAATTGTATTCCTCTTGGGGTGTTCTAAAAAAGCTTCAATTTATTTATAGTTCAGTGTAATGAATATTTTTGCTGGTTAAGTACTTTCCTGTCTGCGAAGTTGATCTCCTTCGACGGGATTGAGGCGCCGAGCAGCAAACTAATGAAGCTTCTAGAACACATTAAGCATTCATGAGCTGGCGACGGTACCACGCCCACGGAGAGATGTTCTTGTTGCAGGCGAACAATCTTTACAAGAAATTATGCTCATTAATATTTAAGGAATTAAAAACTAACAATAAAAAGCTTTTGTTGCATTTTTAAAGTGGAGGGACCTATTATTACTTCTTAATATTTATGAATATAGAATAGAAGTACGTTAAATTTCTTATACAGTTGAACATTTTCGATTCATGTAAAGGAATTTTATAAAAATATTTTCTTAAGTAGAGCTTTATTAGCTATACCAAAACGTCTCTAAAATATGAGGGAGATTTTTCGCAGTGTACTAAATGGAAAATAGTGTTATTACTACTTAATATTTTTTTAATCTTACAATCACGTTTAAAAGCTTAAGAATATAACAAAAATGAAGCTTTTATACAAACAAATGTCCACCAATATATGGAGACACAATTTTAAATCGTGCGGTGATGCATGATGGACTGCGTTCAAACACACGCTGAATAGTCATGTGAAACACATAAAAATCTGCATCACAGTAGTTGTCGCGCACCGTAACAGTATAATAAAATTTGGAGAAAACTAATACTAATCAATAAAACATGTAAATGAGTACAAAAACCAGAAAGAAGTTATACATATATTAAATATTTTAAAAATTAATGAAACAACACTCAGGGAATGATGCAAAACGAATTCGGAACGTATAAAAACCAAAGATAAAAATCTTAGAGAGTGATTAATAAACGAAGTGGATGCCGACATATTGACAGTTCAATGGCAAAACGAAAAATAGCACAGATGAACGCATTGGCTTCCTACAATGAAACAGTTGTGAAATTTTGTTCTTTGCCAATTTTTTTACTCATTTACGTATTTTCTGTATCATATTTATTTATTTTTTGTGACAGACAAATTCTCTGATATTTACGTATCTACATCCAAAACAAGTTTTAGTTGCTATAACCACAGATATAAATTTCAAATAACGATTTATCTATTTTGGTTCAAACAAGCAAACAATGTGAAATCGTAGAAACAATTTCTTACCGCAAGCCTGCAAAAAGTATGAATAAACGTCTGCCAAAAAGTCATCAACAAAATTCCAAATTTGAAGATTACTTTAAAACTAGTGTTCTTATACTTTGTATTTAAGCAGACTCACGTTTTGGTTCGCAATATTAAAGTGTAAATTTAACATTATTTTGCATTAACTAATGCAAAAATCTTCTTGTATCAAATATGAATTTCAAATACAATACAGAAACATTGATACGAATAAATCTATACCAACCCATCGAGAGAAACATCTCCAGGATACGTTTAATAATCAGATTTTTAAAATACAAGAATAATTAACCTTTATTGCCGAAATTATTGTTGTTGTAATAAGCAATGAAAACCACATTAACTTTTCACTTCACTTTATAAACAGTCGACGAAACAGTTCACGTGTAGATGACTTGTAATTAATTTTAAAAACTGGCGTTTAGCTACAAAGTTTAAATATAATTATGAACAAGTTTTCATATAAATAAACTGTAATCAAATATCTATCATCAATTATATGAATCACCATAATTTTTAGTCAATTGTAACATAACCTATTATTACTGCACTCGCCGACAGATGCTACTGTTTTTAATAATAAAAAAAATTAATACTTGAAATTATACTAGTAATCATATTTTTAAAATGCAAGAATAATTAACTTTTATTGTCGAAATTGTTGTTGTAATAAGCAATGAAAACCACATTAACTTTTCGTTTGAATATAATTATGAATAAGTTTTCATATAAATAAACTGTAATCAAATATCAAACATAACCTATTATTACTGCACTCGCCGACAGATGATACTTTTTTAAATAATAAAAGAATAAATACTTGAAATTATACTAGTAATCAGATTCATTTTCTTACATACATTTGACGTAGAAATTATTTAATATTACACATTTATAAACAAAGTTTTAAGTTTTCACTTATATCGGTGCGGCGCAAGCGTCTGTTTCCCTAATTAAAATATGGGTGCACAAGCTTTCTTTGAAACATTAAAAGTATACCAGTAGTAATTTATGCTTTGAAATTCAACAAACTAATAAAACAGAATCATCATTTTCTATTAAATAATGAGGCGTGCTATACGCCTCAGTATTTTCCGTTGAGCCTTTTTTTCTGTTGTGGCCATTTCCCTGGCCTGAATAGGAAAAAAGATTTTGTTGTTGGGTGTACTTTTTTTAAATGATTATTGTACGTTATATTTTAGTAAATTTTGTAGTATACTTTCGTATAGGTCTGACTCCGCTGATGAGCGGCGACAGCTAGGAGAGACTGCTGCACTGCGGCCAGATCGCCGGCTCCCTGGGTGGACTCGGACAAGCGCATCGGGGGGGGGGGGGGGGGGGGGGTGGAGTCGACATAGCAATATGGAAGGGCGTATCCGTCTCCCCATGTCTTATTGGGTGGCACCGGCGTCACATCTGCACCAACCAGGGTGCATTCGCTCGTCGCGCCGTGAATAGTTTGCCGTCTGATAATTGTCCATTGGGTTGGAACGAAATTGACTGTGATGAATTTTAGTCCGTGGCCTATTCCTTCCCCGAATTCACAGAACTAACTGGGCTCTTCGTCAGGGGCCAGTCTCGCCGCGAAACAACTGGTTCTGAACGGCGGGTGGTCGAGTTGTGTGAAGGGCGTTTACCTGGTGAGATTAGCGTCCGCCTCATTTCCACTCGCGAAGACCAAGCTCTTGGATGGATTTATACACCAGTTAACTTCCGCGAAGCACTGACGTTGTATGGATTACAAAGATGAGATGTCCTAATTGCACGCATTCTTTTTTTTTCAATGTTATAAAATCTGTCGAACACTCAAATAAACAATCAATAGAAACCGGCAGGGTCAGATTTATTATTTGGTACCAGATTACACTCCACACACCTGTGCCTAGATAAAGCGATGTCTACATTCACTGCTTCCTGCCACATTTTACATTCCGCACGGATGCAATACGATTGGTTAGCGTGTATTTCTAAATGTTGCCCTTCGAGACGAGTCGGTCTGCCTGTGATCCAGTAACGCCATTAAAACGAACAGTGGTATGCATTCCAGATCGTTTCCTAAGAATGACGAGAATTTCGCATGTCTCAATAAATACTGTGAGTGTTGACATAGTGCATTGATTTATCTCTTTTGACTTAAACGTCTTTTCTTTTACTTCATATTTTGTGTTTTATATAATTTAAATCGGATTTTAAATTATATTATCTTTAAGTTTCGTTGAAAATATTTTTAGTGAGAATAAGTGTCAAAACAGATCTAAATATTAGAAAAGTTTTCGTAGATGTTTTCGTGCAAGGAAGCTACGTTGTGGTAACAACCGTCCATTAACCTTTCTTATATTATTATGGTGCAGATGTTTTACCAAGAAACAATTAACATATTAAAAGTTTCAGATACAAATGGAAATGTAACAAAAAAACGAAAGAGGATTTATTTGCAACGTTAAAGTCGGAAAGTTAAAAAAAATACAATTAAATCTTATGTAAACTTACTTTTTCTGGTGATATTTTCTTGTCACATAAGAGAAGGCTGACAAAGTGTTACGTTTCTTAGCAGCTTACCTGAAAACAAATACAAAATTGCAATCAGGCTTCTAATTAAGAAACATTTTCGCACGTCATGCACACTTCTTCTTAACTGAAAGGCGATTATCTACAGTGATTCAAGAGGCAAAACATAAATATAAAATTTGCATCTACTGTACTCCCAGCAAGGTGTGTTTAAGTGGTTAGTGAAATGTACAAAATGTGTTTTATGTTTTATAATTTAAAAATGTTTACTCCTAATAAACACTCCAGTATTTCATGAAAAGGTTTATTGTAAGGATATTTCTTAAAACCTTGTAGCTCATGTTTAATTCTATTGCAAATAACTTTCGTGCAGTAGTACAGTAAACGCATTATCATTGACCCAGTCCTGTAAGGAAAAAAAACATATCTCACAGATAATTTTCCAATTATGTAAGAAATGGTTTTAAAAAAAATTAACCTATCGAAGTGTAGCAAATTGTGAAATATTTCTGCAAAACACAGGAGTCCCTAGGTTATTTTTTTTACATATAAAACATTTTACACGAGATATGTTAGATTAGGATCACTATTACTAATAAACGTCGGATAGTTTTTATTTGATTCATTTTTATCTAAAATCGTAACTTATTATTAAAACGAAGTTTCTTAGCTTCTGGGTTGTAGCCACGTCCAAGACGAATATATCACCGAAGTTTCGGTCGACATTGCGCTCGCCATCATCACAGTAGGGTTACCTGCTGAGGTTATTACAATCTCTCCTGCCTTTTAATACTCACGCCTGAGAGGGGAGTGTTTATCAATTGGCTGCAGCTGTGGGCCAATCAAAGCCTTCCTTTCGTCTGGTTGGCATGTTGGTTTGTTCATCGGAGCTGTGCTTCTGTAATTGACTGGGGGTACTGGTAAGTCAGTGGCCTCTTCTCTTCTGATTGGCTAGACCATTTGGCCAACCAGAGGCTACCTGTCTTTTCTTAGATGCAGAACTAGGTTTTGAGGTTTTCTGAAGAGTGGATCCCATATTCTGCTTAATTTGTAGCCACATTCTATATTTATGTTTGCTGGGTGTTTTAATATTTCTACTGATTCTCGAATGTACGTTATCTTGTATTGTTGGATGTTGGCTATGGAGCTGGAATCTATCGGAGTCGTTTTAACACACAACAGGTCTGGAAATATTTTCGCTAAGACGCGTATGGGCCTTCAGCCAACAGCGCCACATCCATAGGTCCCTGGAGATGATGTAGTTACTGTAGGCGGGATATTTGCCATACCACGAGTGTTCGTTCTTCTGTGCTAACAAAGGTTTAAGGTCACCATCGCCCACACCACGCATGACGTCAGAGGGTCAGCGTATAACAGTTTAGGACATTGTGGCCTGTCGCCAGGCTAGGCTGCACAAACGTGTGCAGAACCAAGTCGACGCCACGTGTTCATTGGCTGCAGCCAGAGTGCCCCGCCCCTACTCTCCGGGTCGCGCGTGACTCGGTGTTGTCCTTTGGCCTCCAGTCCTCCAGAGCGAGCGCAAGAACTCGCCATCGATGACACAAGTAATAGCGCCTGTTTGCAGGTCTCTCGTCTTAGCAACATTTAAAAAAACTGAATTAACTTTCAAATGTGCGCTGAAACATATTTTTCATGCAAACTGATTTATAAATTATTGCTTGGTGAGGAGGAGGCTAAATGTACTTTTGTTTATAATTACAATATAACGTAACGTAATAATTTGGTTAATACAAGGAATTCCATTTTTTTTTTCATCCTTTCACGCTAGTGAACTAATATCACAATCAGATTAATAAATTAGTATAACTGCTTCATCGATATTGGTAGTAACAAATGTAGTTTTATTTTTTTTTTTTTGAGTAAATTAATTTGTTATTTGCAAAAATAATTTATATAAATTAAATTTGATAACATTTAATGACATATTGGTTGGCCTTAATGTCAAAAACCATGATATGGAATATTCGACCTTAAGAGTGTCTCGTCATCGGGATCTTCGTGGCACGAATTAAAATCCTGGCCATTTTCCTTCCCTGTGGAGAACGCACGGCTCATAGCGCATATCGCTGCATGGACACGCGCCTGGCTCGATCGTTTCTGTTCGACACGAACCGTGCATTGCGCGTGTCACACGGCACAGTTCCCTGTCGGTCAGTAGCTTAGTAAACAAGTGAAGCAACTCCCGAACACAAGTCATGTGGTCAGGCTGCAATAAAAACAACCTGAATCCATGCTGTTCACCGCAACCTACACTAACTACCATCATTAAATAAATTGCCCATGCAATTTTATTTCAAGAGATAGACATCAGTACAGTGCTTGAATAGCATAAAGGTAAACCAGATATTATAGAACGCTTTCTTTGATAACTGTATGGAAGGAACCGACACTGATAAATAACAATCGATTTTTATTTCGTGTAAAATGATAAAACTATTCTCAAAGCTGTCTCACAGAACGCTTCTAGAAATATGCAGGCAATATTCCAGACATATATATAATCCACTTCAAGTGTTGTTTCGTTTTGTTACCAAAGAGTATTTTTTGTTTCAAACTAACGTAAAAGCTTTGCCGCGCTATATTTGTTTTCAAGATTATTATATCTGTTTATATCGTTAAAATGTTAGCATTGAAGAAAAGCTACTTAATAACATCATTCAAATAGTTTTAACGTAAATATGAAAAATAAAGGCAATACTTGACGTGAATACATTCAATAATTCCCGATAACTGCCTGAATATAAAGTAGATACTCCACAGATACTTGTGCAAGCTCTTGCTCATTAACTAGGATCAGATACTCTTATGTTTGCTGAAAAATAAAAACCCTGTAATTTTATTTTGTTTTTACTTGCGTATTGGACGCGGATCAACATGGACGTCTGTCTACAATTTGCAAGTTCACGGAAATATTTTGATCCTGTAAAAATGCGCTGGAAAAGAAGGGAAAAAACTAAAAATAACACTGTTTGAGAAATAACTAATTGGACCATTCTTGTTACATACATACATACATGCATATGCCCTCAGGAAAATTACTTGGAAGTTAAACTGGGGCCCGTCATGTGTAAAGATTTTCTGGAAACTGCAAGCAAGTAAAAATCAATAAGGTTGTGCGTACCATAAGATAAATGGTGCTGATAAAATAGTTTGATTTGCATTTATGGTAATATCGTTTGTTGCAGAGAAGTCGTGCGGGAAATTGTTGGCGCTCACACGTTTGACGGAACACTCGCTCTCCTGGCTCGGCCGAGGCCTTGGGCTACGTTTATACAACAATAGCCATTCACTGAGTTGCGTCAGCGTTGTTAATTCTAATTTCGAGTAATATAATACAATGACATAAATAACATAAGAGAATAAATATATTTTTTCGCCGGTTCAACGGGTAGCAAACTGGACTTGAAGCATTTATTCATCTGACGATAGTTGATTATTGGACTACATTGTGCATGGCATTTGTTGACCTTAAGGCAGTTATAACAGAGAAGTGGTTACCCAATCATACCAAAGTGATCGAACAAAGCCTTAATATGTAAAGGCAGGTGTAGTGTCGCCAGAGTTAAATGAATCGGCTCAATAGTCGTGACTCAAAGATATTAAATGTGCACTATACACTTAAAATATTAAACAATGGAAAAAACTGCAAATCATTGAGACTTGACTAAAAATTGTTAATAACTATTTCACTATAAACGTTTTAGCTAATTTACAGAGACGTTTCACTGAATGGTTAAAGTTTTCACATAATAACCCACATTTGCACCGAAACTATCTTGTTTCTTTCTCTTGCCTACGCTGAGCTCATTCCTGACCCATTAGGCCCTGCTTCAGCTGTTCACCTGGTCTGCGACAGTACTGCGGAACCACACAGAGCGCGGAGTCGTGTAAAGCCCCTGCTCCACGTGAAGGAGCAGCCAGTTGTGCTCCCGGAGTCGTGTAAAGCCCCTGCTCCGCGTAAAGGAACAGCCAGTTGTGCTCCCGGAGTCGTGTAAAGCCCCTGCTCCACGTGAAGAAGAAGCGAGAAATGCACCGTTGGCAGCAGTTCGTTGTTGCGTTCGGAAATGTTCTACGAATATCCAAGCACTGAGATGAAAAATCAGATAAAATGTTTTCGGAGAAAAAAATTATAATGGAAGAAAAATTCAACTTAAACCAATTGCTTGTATAGTCACTGTTATTTCGCGGATCCATTTCGCTCCAGGCTAGACTTAACTTCTATAAGCATTAGCAAGTCTCGTCTAAAGTTCCTTTGGTTGACAGCGGGGTCACTTCTCCTGGGGGGTTACACGTGATTGTTTACGACCGGCTGAGGGGCGTCAAGGGCGGTTCAAGGACACTGCAGTCCAATCACGTCGCGGAGAGTTATGCTATGCTACCCACACAGCCAGGTCTCTGCTTAGGTCCTTCTAGAAACACAATCATTTAGTTGTTTGCGGACTCGTAATTATCAGTTTTTCTGTATATGTGTATTAAATAAAATATGTATTTAATTTATTAATACGCAGTGTGTGTGTGGAATCTTTTAAATATAAAACCAATGCAAATTAAAATTAACCATTTACACATCAATTATTTATATATAATATAAACTTCTTCTGTAATCTTTAACTCATGTAAAAAAATTTTTTTTGGCCATAAATATCTTTTTAATATTCCCATATTTTATACAGTACTATAACATTCTTATAAATTGATTTATCCACAAAATAATCAAGATATAAAAAATGTTATACATACACAAATAATAATAAGGTTCCACACAAATCTATACTAAAATTATAAAGCTGAAGAGTTTGTTTGTTTGAACGCGCTAATCTCAGGAACCACTGGTACGATTTGAAAACTTCTTTCAGTGTTGGATAGTACATTTATCGAGGAAGGCTATAGGTTATATTATATTATCAATAACATTAGGGATCTTTACTAAAAGTCCAATTTAGAATCAAATGCGTTTGAGGGGGTTAGATACAACATGCAGTACATGTACGAAGTGTGTGTTGACGATGCCGCAGGCGCTAGAAGTGGCCACGCATTAGATGCCTTATCATTCTTAATTTTCCCATACAAGTAAAAAACACCCGTGTGATATTAACAACGAAGCAATCAGTACCCTCATAAGAGTTCATTTAGTATTTAAATACCTTTTATCACTTTAAATCGCAAACCTAAACTATTGCTTTTTTTCCTCTCTCTGTGTTTAATTTGTTTATTTTTCTTTTACTAGAATTATTTTTATTATTTTTAATTAATTTTCATTTTTCGGACCATCAATAATTTTCCTCTCCCGTTACAATTCTGACAAGGACGTGTGTGTGTGTGTGTGTGTATGTATGTGTATATATATATATATATATATATATATATATAAACGAAATACCACTCACTGACTCACTCATCACGATATCTCTAAAACTATACACCCGATTGACTTGAAATTTAGCCTAGGTACTCATTTTGTGTTGTAGACGCTCACTAAGAACGGATTCTGCGGAAATCCGATCCCAAGGGGAGTTTCGGGGGCGTAATATATCAAAATTTCCAGTTTTTGGTAGGAAATCACCATGGCAACGGCTGTTGCTTTGTTGATGCTTCATTCGTCTCTATGGCAACGACTATTTCATTGTTAGTGCAGTCCTCATCACCGTTGAAATTGTGCGGGTACTTTAAATATCAAAAATTTCCGTTTTTTCAAGTATATATATTTTACGGACTTGAAACTTCACAGTAATGTTCCTTATGTTACGCAGGATGACATTTTCCGAAAATTAGATCCCATGGGTGGTTAAAACCAGGCAAAAGTGGGTAATTGGGGTCCATGAGAACAGGATTTTGCATTGTTCATGTCTTCTGCGTCTCCATGGCAACGGACATCGCGCGGCAGTGGCGTACCCACAAGGAGGGGCATGTATAATGAGCGGCGCAAGAGTGATCTGCCTGTAGACTGCCGTAGCGAAGTACGGGTACATCAGTTGTACGTTTCGTGCACGAGTCGGGAAACCATCGGTGCTATTAATTTTCTCTCCGGTACATTATACAGCATTGTAATAAATTTTCACTGAATTTTTTTTTATTTACCATTACTGTAAATGGGAGATGAGGCTTATTTTTTCCCCATTAGTATAGCCGTGCGAAGCCGGGTCGGGCAGCTTGTATAACATAAAATAAAACCCACGTTTTAAAACAAGGGTTTTGGTTTGAAATTAATTTTTTTTTTTAAGTCTGAGCTGTCATTATTATTGTAATATATACTTTTCTTGTCAGTGTTCACTCATAATTTGTTAACTAATGCTTCATGTAAATGCCATTCTCAAAAATCCTCATAGATTTATTTAACCATTGAGGAATTCCTGTTACTGGGTTTCCAACAACTGTATGTTGTAGAAGAGTGTATCCAGCCGGCGCTACAAATGTTTAGGGTTGAGCGGTATAAGCGTATCGTGTGAGTCATTATAGAAGAAAAAATAACGAGAATACGTGCAGAAATTTGCCATTTAGAAATACTGTCTTAATGCTTAGTCTGAGAAGTAAATAAGGGTATGATTTTAAATAAAACCCATAATTTTGGTTTCCTCAGAAATATATATTTTTTTTTCTTCTTAATGAGTTGACGAAAAAGCGCCTAAGAAATACGTCTTCTAAGAGCTAACCAATCTAGGTGGACAAATGACTGGCCTTCACAGCATAGTTTCATAGTCCCGACCGAGGCACTGGTCCATTTGTATCGCCTAAAACCGCAACAAACACTACGTCAAAGTCATTAAAAAGATATAATTAAATAAATAAATGTCGAAGAATAATTACCAACTTGGACAAGTGCTCGCAGCCCGTGCTCGGTCAAATCAATGTCACGCTTTAGAAATTACAGTGAATTCACGCAATTCTCTACGATGAACACGCCTGAAGTAAACGAAGAATTCTTTGTAAATTCAGACATCTGATTTTTCGTACAAACAACGACGTATTTTAAATTCCGCGCTTTGTGTATCCGGCATAAATAGTGTGAACATACACGTGGAGGCAATTTTTGTGTTTTTGCAGTATTCTTAACTTTTTTTTTTGTTCAATGTTTATTAAAGTGAAAACTTAGTAAAACCTACTCGTAAATTTACGGGAAAAAATGATATATTTACGAAGTTTCTTTGATAATTTGTAACGAGATTTCTTCGAAAAATTAAGGTGAAATGTTTTTGCTGAGTAACGATCGCGACCCTCAGCCGTTGCGCCGGGAGCTTCGAGTTCGCTCGGCGCCAGGACGAGTATACTCGAGCAGTGCCGGCCTGGTTACTCCCCGAGCCTGGCTCTGGCTCGTGCTCGCTCGGCGCCAGGACGAGTATACTCGAGCAGTGCCGGCCTGGTTACTCCCCGAGCCTGGCTCTGGCTCGTGCTCGCTCGGCGCCAGGACGAGTATACTCGAGCAGTGCCGGCCTGGTTACTCCCCGAGCCTGGCTCTGGCTCGTGCTCGCTCGGCGCCAGGACGAGTATACTCGAGCAGTGCCGGCCTGGTTACTCCCCGAGCCTGGCTCTGGCTCGTGCTCGCTCGGCGCCAGGACGAGTATACTCGAGCAGTGCCGGCCTGGTTACTCCCCGAGCCTGGCTCTGGCTCGTGCTCGCTCGGCGCCAGGACGAGTATACTCGAGCAGTGCCGGCCTGGTTACTCCCCGAGCCTGGCTCTGGCTCGTGCTCGCTCGGCGCCAGGACGAGTATACTCGAGCAGTGCCGGCCTGGTTACTCCCCGAGCCTGGCTCTGGCTCGTGCTCGCTCGGCGCCAGGACGAGTATACTCGAGCAGTGCCGGCCTGGTTACTCCCCGAGCCTGGCTCTGGCTCGTGCTCGCTCGGCGCCAGGACGAGTATACTCGAGCAGTGCCGGCCTGGTTACTCCCCGAGCCTGGCTCTGGCTCGTGCTCGCTCGGCGCCAGGACGAGTATACTCGAGCAGTGCCGGCCTGGTTACTCCCCGAGCCTGGCTCTGGCTCGTGCTCGCTCGGCGCCAGGACGAGTATACTCGAGCAGTGCCGGCCTGGTTACTCCCCGAGCCTGGCTCTGGCTCGTGCTCGCTCGGCGCCAGGACGAGTATACTCGAGCAGTGCCGGCCTGGTTACTCCCCGAGCCTGGCTCTGGCTCGTGCTCGCTCGGCGCCAGGACGAGTATACTCGAGCAGTGCCGGCCTGGTTACTCCCCGAGCCTGGCTCTGGCTCGTGCTCGCTCGGCGCCAGGACGAGTATACTCGAGCAGTGCCGGCCTGGTTACTCCCCGAGCCTGGCTCTGGCTCGTGCTCGCTCGGCGCCAGGACGAGTATACTCGAGCAGTGCCGGCCTGGTTACTCCCCGAGCCTGGCTCTGGCTCGTGCTCGCTCGGCGCCAGGACGAGTATACTCGAGCAGTGCCGGCCTGGTTACTCCCCGAGCCTGGCTCTGGCTCGTGCTCGCTCGGCGCCAGGACGAGTATACTCGAGCAGTGCCGGCCTGGTTACTCCCCGAGCCTGGCTCTGGCTCGTGCTCGCTCGGCGCCAGGACGAGTATACTCGAGCAGAGCCGGCCTGGTTACTCCCCGAGCCTGGCTCTGGCTCGTGCTCGCTCGGCGCCAGGACGAGTATACTCGAGCAGTGCCGGCCTGGTTACTCCCCGAGCCTGGCTCTGGCTCGTGCTCGCTCGGCGCCAGGACGAGTATACTCGAGCAGTGCCGGCCTGGTTACTCCCCGAGCCTGGCTCTGGCTCGTGCTCGCTCGGCGCCAGGACGAGTATACTCGAGCAGTGCCGGCCTGGTTACTCCCCGAGCCTGGCTCTGGCTCGTGCTCGCTCGGCGCCAGGACGAGTATACTCGAGCAGTGCCGGCCTGGTTACTCCCCGAGCCTGGCTCTGGCTCGTGCTCGCTCGGCGCCAGGACGAGTATACTCGAGCAGTGCCGGCCTGGTTACTCCCCGAGCCTGGCTCTGGCTCGTGCTCGCTCGGCGCCAGGACGAGTATACTCGAGCAGTGCCGGCCTGGTTACTCCCCGAGCCTGGCTCTGGCTCGTGCTCGCTCGGCGCCAGGACGAGTATACTCGAGCAGTGCCGGCCTGGTTACTCCCCGAGCCTGGCTCTGGCTCGTGCTCGCTCGGCGCCAGGACGAGTATACTCGAGCAGTGCCGGCCTGGTTACTCCCCGAGCCTGGCTCTGGCTCGTGCTCGCTCGGCGCCAGGACGAGTATACTCGAGCAGTGCCGGCCTGGTTACTCCCCGAGCCTGGCTCTGGCTCGTGCTCGCTCGGCGCCAGGACGAGTATACTCGAGCAGTGCCGGCCTGGTTACTCCCCGAGCCTGGCTCTGGCTCGTGCTCGCTCGGCGCCAGGACGAGTATACTCGAGCAGTGCCGGCCTGGTTACTCCCCGAGCCTGGCTCTGGCTCGTGCTCGCTCGGCGCCAGGACGAGTATACTCGAGCAGTGCCGGCCTGGTTACTCCCCGAGCCTGGCTCTGGCTCGTGCTCGCTCGGCGCCAGGACGAGTATACTCGAGCAGTGCCGGCCTGGTTACTCCCCGAGCCTGGCTCTGGCTCGTGCTCGCTCGGCGCCAGGACGAGTATACTCGAGCAGAGCCGGCCTGGTTACTCCCCGAGCCTGGCTCTGGCTCGTGCTCGCTCGGCGCCAGGACGAGTATACTCGAGCAGTGCCGGCCTGGTTACTCCCCGAGCCTGGCTCTGGCTCGTGCTCGCTCGGCGCCAGGACGAGTATACTCGAGCAGTGCCGGCCTGGTTACTCCCCGAGCCTGGCTCTGGCTCGTGCTCGCTCGGGGAACTCGAGCTTCGACATCAGCCTGGCTGGCGGCTCGTGCTGTGCCTGGTCCCCTGGTCAGAGCCGCCTCAAGCGTCGACAAGCGACACTGAGCCCATTTCAAGTTGACAGGAGCGTTTCAAGCGCTACCAGTATCCGTGGTACAAATTAAAACTTATTTGCGTTCTTTAAATTATTCATGCCATGGGAAATTTCGATTTAATACAATTTCTTTGACATACGCTACTGCAGTTTTGCACTGTTTGTCATGGGGAAGTTTTAATGAGTTTTTCTGTGCTTTCTTCGTTGTGCTGTCTATAATACCGGTTTAGGTACATCGGTGTGTTTATCTGTTTGTCATAGCTGATGTAGGATTGTTCTCTTCGGGTTTATGCTCTCATTTATTTTATTAATTTGCAGTCTTGAATTTTTTCCATGACAAACAGTGTCAAACTGCAATGACGTAAGTACAAGAAATGATATTAAATTATTTATTTATTAAGTGAATCATCCACCCTAACAAAGTGTTATTCAACAAACAGTATCACAACAACAGAGTCAGCCATATTCCTTGTAGTAACTGCATTGTTCGGTCAAACATTCATATGAAATATTCATCATGGTGCCATTTGTTATTTCCAGGTAAAAACAAGGTATGCCATTGCATGCAGTACAAAAGATAGAAAGATATCCCTTTAACTCACTTTCAAAAAAGCTGTTTTTATAACGTTCGCGTGAACGATTTAATTGTAGTTTATTGTTTTTTTTATTTTTACATTTTATACACGTTCGTAGTAAGATATCTGAAAACTTTTTTAGTTCCCTTGCTACATAAGCTTTAACACACCATATTTGTTAAGTACTACATTTGCAGATTTCTTAAAGAGCCATTATTTAATTAATATTCAACCGTGTGGATTTCTCCAACATATCCTCTTCACGTTTAAGTTCAATTTTATTTACATTTAAGAATTCAGATATTTCCCATCTAATATATATATATATATATATATATATATATATATATATATATAGATTAATTGTATTGAAAAACTACAAAAAATATTATGGTACGTATAATGTCTGTAAGTTCAATGTTATTTTTCAAACTGTATTTTTGTTTATGTCATTTCGTGAAGTTTGAATATACTTGATGGAAGAGTATAACATGAAATCAAGAAGAAATTTCCTTTCAAGACCAAATAAATTATAGGCAATAAATACCGATAAGCACAGCTTTACACGCAAATTTATCATTCACATGTGTTTGTAAAATGATAGCTTATAATAAAAATACAAATCAGTTGAAGGATTTATGAAGATGAAATATGGTCTGCAGGGAAACAAACGATTTTACTAGTGTTTAGTATCCTAATGGTACCTATATCATAAGTCAAGAGAGCAACAGAGAAACCAAGAAGTTAAACATAAAAACACCAGTGAATATGGCAGTTAATAATATTTCATATTTTTTTATTCTCTTAATAATAACAAATTATCTTCTTTAATCTAGGATTAAAAAATCTTTACACGTGACTTTAAGATTTATTTTTACAATATTTACAGTTGAGCGCTTGGAGTGACATATTATAAAAACTAAAACCGAAGGGCTATGTTTTAAACCTTTTGTCAGAGTTTAATCAGAGCATATAAGTAATTTAACAGTATTAAGGTTTGAGAGTTAAACAATCTGTTGTACTGGGGTAAATAATGTATCATGGGGGTAACACAAACCCGTACAGGTACTGAAGAACAATCGAAGACCCGTCACCAGGACAAGTCTGAGACATGCATTGTAGAGTAGACCCTTGAGCGAGGAGGACAAAGAAGCGGTCTGGAGCTCTCGTGGTAGCCGGAGGCGGGTTCTGGTTCCTCGCTGCGCTCCGAGGTCCTGGGTTCGAATGCAGCCTCGCCCACTCGACTAGATACTAAATAAAGGAGCGCCTTTCATTCCAGTACTACCACTAACCTGGACAACCATTTTCGGCCAAGAGTAAAGATATAAATATGATAAACTTGGTTCTAAAATACTTTAGAGTAAAATGAAGACGCTTTAATTCAAACTTTGATAGTATACAAATTGTCAGTAAGCTCTTTAAATTATGAAATTAAATATTCGCACATTGATTTCATTTTTTTTTCGTAATATCTATTTAATATTATTTTAACTTGATCAATACATGAAGACATTCCAATGTCGTATAGAAACACATGCACATAGCCATTTTCAATGTACACATAGTATTATCGTTTCTCTAATGGTTATTGGGAAGCTAATATATTTACTTTTAATAAGAACCAAACTATGGAACTTCATGCTTTTATCAAGAAAAAAATTGTTAAATGTATTATCTATTTCAAATTATTCGTGATTAAAATATTTAAACAAAATTGGATAATTGTTACAGTGTGAGCTGAAAACAGAGATTTATTTTTAACGTCACAGGGATATCGATTCACGTAACAAGGTTTCCTCGTTATCGTTGTGAGAATCAGCAGATGGCACTTTACATCTCTCACTATCTCTCTCTCTATCCCTATCTCTCTCTATCTCTCTCTCCGCCGCTTCCTCATTTTCTCACCCCGCCTTCGTCTAAAAACAAACTGGCGAACTGTCGGCTAGCCGTACAAGCTCCTAACAAACAAGCCGGGTTACTTTATACTTTTTACGGAAGTTGTTTTTGGCGACTTTTTCTACCAGTCGGCTGGGCACTGGATTACAGTTTTCACCTCGAAACCGCAATCCTTTGACTTCACGCACTAAAATAGCGTATCCCCAACTTTGAACATGGAGTATATTTCCTGTCAGAAGTGTATTTCTTTTAAAGCGCTAGCGTGCTCAAGTTGCTGATCTTTAACTGAAAGAGGTCGTCGGCATTCTAGCCGTGGGCTGGCAAGTATTTTACGTCCATTAAAAACTATACTGTAATGCAAAAAATAGCTAAGGGCTAATCATGTACCATTATTTATTGCACAGTTTAGTTTGTTTTTTTTTTTTAAATTAGCTGCAAAATATTTTTGCGACTCTAAAAGTAAAAATTGTAAATTATACGGACTCATAACATATTACGTTTACTCAAGAATGATGTATTTTAAAATATACGAAAACCATTTTCATTACGCGTTTATGAATTTTTTTAAAACTAGTTTTGAAAGAATGATTTTTGAAATAAATATAACTTACTTCTTTCTCGATTGTGTTTTTCAGCTGTTTGCTCAGTGATCAGTGCTAAAATAAAAATAAAAAATACCCAGGTTCCATTCTTGGTAGTGTCGGGGAATTTTCAGCAAGAAAAACAAGTTTTATTAATTTATTCAAACTTAGTTTTAGAATGTAATGTTTCAAAACTGACTCCGTCAAGGCGCAAATGATATTGACTGAGATTTTATAATCCATCACATTAAATTAAAGGTAATTTTTTCACGTCTGTAACAATGATATAAAGAAACCAATTATTTATTCAGTTTTCATCGCGCATGAAAAGGGATCTGAAAATTCGATTTATGTTCTGTTCCCGGGCTAGACTCTATAAAATTTGCAGAATTAAGTCGATGTCACGTGTTCATTGGCTGTAGACACAATTCACCTTCCTTTTTGGTTGCACGTGATAGGGCCAGTTGATTTTAGGTGTTTTTCATTGGCTTCTACTCCTTTGGGGCAAGTTCATAGACCTGTTTGTAATTTTTTTAATACGAATTAGGGTTCAAAGAGAAAGAAGTCCATGTAGGTTTTTCAAAACCGAGTACTTACAAGGTATTTCACGGTACAGTTTGAAAAAAAATGGCTTCGGAAGTCTTGAGGAAGAGGTTCGAAATCAAAAGCATCACAAAAATCAAATTACGTAGTCGAAAATTGCAACGGTTTTATTTTGATGTCGGAATCCGCAGCCCGCGCCCGACATGACTAACAGCCATGTTCTCAGCTTTAACTCCTCCCACCACTTTTTTCACCCCGAAAAAGGGGTGAATTATTAATTAACCTCTTCTTGTGGTAGCGTTCCTCGCCAGCTGAGCAAAAAAATAGGTGGGGGGTTGGTTGCCGGCGAGGGGGAGTAATCCTGTGGGAGGGGGGGGACTGCAGCTTCGATTTCCAGGCAGCAGTCACGCAGTTGGCGCAAAAACAGGCGCGCGCAGCCAGAACAGGCGAGCAGGCTGGCTCGAGACCTCGGAGGCAGGCGTTCACTGACTTGGCGTCAGGCCTCGGGGTAGTCATCTCGAATCCTCCAGTCTCTCTTCTGCCGAGGTTCACGTGCTGAGCTTACTGAGACAGTGCCACATCTACCATCCCCGCCGACCTCAGCCGAGAAGCCCTGCGCTTCCCTGGACGCGGCCACGCCTAGGGACATGACTACGGGTGAAAGTATCGAGATGCAGCTAAAATAATAAAGTTTATCAACATTTTCAATCAGAAACTAACTTTAATCCCAGTATTATTTTTAATTAATTGTAATGTAACTTATTCAGCATGATGTTTGTAATTAATAAATAGTTTTAAAAAAGTGTAATTTTTCAATTTTGAGCTAATATAAGCTTAAGTAATTCAATTTTACATTATGACGTCAGTATTTTTTTCTAAACACACAAACGCTTGTAAATATTTTTTTTCTTATTCTTTCGGATAGCTATAAGTGCTTATTACAAAATCTTTTATTGTAAAATTACATCTGTAAACACCCTTTTTTTGTGAAATGAATATCATGAAATATTTAAATGTCAAATTGTGTTAAATAAAATACTTGGAATACTGTGATTGGTTACTTGTCCTTCAGGACGTGTCGAACCACCCATTACCCAGTGAGAACGTCCTTAAAAAGTGTAATGTCCTTGAAACAATAACGCAATATTTGCATGTCCCTGCCGAGAACTTCACCAGAGCTTCTCAAACTCCCTAATTACTGCCCCAGTCCTACAGTTGACATCAGCGAGTGCCCAAGGCTTTATCCTAAGGCAATTCAAAACATACAACTTAATACTGAAGATGTACTGAAAACCATGGCTTAGTCTTTGAAAAAATCCAATTGGCACTATCCACCACAATCTTGGATATTTTTCCTTATTCCAGATTTTTAAAAAGAGAAGTTTTTAACAGTCTCAATATGTAAGTTAAACTACCTTTCACAAATGTTAAAATACAGAAAAAGAACTAAAAATGAGAGAAATGTACGTAGTTGTTTAAACAAAACTGTTTTCCTGTAGAAATACCACTAAGCGTGTTGCAAACAAAACTTTAAGCGCCCCCTGCCCCCCAAACCCGGATAAATATGTTGTTAAAAGCTTCAGAGAAATCCACGCTATCTGAAAACAGCTCTAGATCAGAGTGGTGTCTGTTTACGGAAAGAAGTCTGGAATGCGCTGCGATGGAATGAGTAGTTCTGTTCCCGGATTGCGTTTTAAACTGTCTTTTCAACACAACTGAAATGGCTGAAACGCGTGTTTTCAGAATAATTTTCAGGCACTCAAGGGACTTGCATTACAACTTTATCTTCATCTCTCCGCCACATAATGTGACGGTTATCGTCAGGGACGAACATTAGGACTCGCGGGTTGGGGGGGGGGGGTTTTAACCGACACATGTCATCTCTGGATAGGGTGCTTGCATGTTGTATACTGCCCATATTCTGGCCCTTATGTATGCAATAAGCAGAAAACTTTAAAATATACATGCTTTCCATAGGACATAGTTTTGACGCTTACGTTTATCGACTCTGTTTCACAGTCGCTATTTCGCAAGGCAAGCGAGCCCCCTCATCCAAGCCCGTGGTGACTTCCCAAGTCTCATAGCTGCCCTGCGCACGACGAGAAGCCAGCCTTGCGCTTAGAGGCGACACTGCACTGGAAGCACCAGCTAGTCCCGCCTCACCGACACAGTCACTCCCTCGGGACGGCAGTGACGTCCAGTGAGCACTCAGTAACTTGCCTGGTGGGATCTCGGGGAACCGTGCCAGACCGCTATCCATCTGGATCGCCGAACAAGTGCCGTGTCTCTCCTGTTTCGTGTAGTGATTATTACTCCTTTGCTAAGTCCCGTTTTGTGAACTGTGGCTGAATCACCACAAAATTTCTTTTTCTTAAATTCTCCATTCATTTCATAAAACTCTTATCTCAAATTGTTTACATAAATATTTTAATTGTTGATTAAATGATGTACTTGCAAATACATTTAATGCCTTGAACGTAACAAGGACTGGAATAATTCGCTAGTCCATGTACCTATTATTTGGCTGCTCCCGCGAGTGATGTCTCGATCGTATTGCTTGTGATTCGACTCTTCTTTGGGTGAAGATTTCCCATTGGCTTAGAGTCCTCCACATGTAAAATGGGCCAATTGTAGAAGCAGTTCAAATGATTTTAACCTATCGCGAAATGAAACCGCGAATTTATTTCGTATTTGTATTTCCTTACATTTCCTGAATTGTTATTGCCTTCACTGGGAGGTGGAAAACACTCAGGAACCTCCTCCTTGTAGGGACTTGACCAGAAAAAGGCATGTGACACTCTCTTGGGTCCAGCTCTACAGCACATGGAGAACAGAGCCCACGGCCGACATGCAGTGTGACAGGCTTCACCCACGTGACATTCATCCGACGTCATTCAGTTGTTCTCGTGGTGAAGGATTAGTGGCTGGGTGCTCGAGTATTTCTGTCTTTGCTTCTTGGTTTTTAAGGTTAAGTATTGTTACGCACGCGGGCGACAAGATCACGACGTGCGGCAGATACGCGGGCGCCTGGCGGGTCCTTACGGCCACTGACATCACACGCATACCTTCCCCTGCCGCTGCGCCCTCTTTCCTCGGCGCTGTTATCCATCCCTGAGGGCCTGCGAAAGCCGCGGGCAACTGCGTGGAGTGGCGTGAATGGCATGACGCTATTCTGGATGCTTCGAGCGTCGGGTCGGCCCGGGAAGATGCGACACATCACAACCACTCCAGTCGGTTCCAGAATGACTGCCAAGGGTATAAAAGAGGCAAACCGGCCTCCGCGGGAGTTCTGAGAGTTCCAAACCGGTGAGTTGAGTGAAGTGCGAGTTCGGCGAGGACGAGAGACTCCCCTCCCCCTTTTATCACAATGCGAGCGGCGCGACGGGACCGTGAGAGTGCGACTGAGTGGCGCGAGACTGTGTGTGGACAGGCGCGAGGTAAGGGTGAACCACTGCTGAGCCTAGCTCCAGTGAGGAGTGCGAACTGTGGACTTGATAAATACTTTGTGGTTTGTGAACAGATATTAAGAGTGGTGATTTAATATTAGTAGCAAATAAAACTGTATGACAATAATTGGGCTATCCTTACGAACCCGTTTTCCCCCTTCGTAAAAATATTTTAAAGCTGCAAATTTCTCGTTATAACCTGGCTGTATGTTAGCCTCTACAAAAATGTGCATACTCAAGTCGATGCCTGTTCATTGCCACTGCCACATTTCACCTTCTCTCCGTGTCAAAATGATTGAGTCAGATGTTTTTATAGTGTTTGTCATTGGCTTCAGGGAGTGTCGTGATCCAATGGCATGGGAATTAGGATGTACAAACCATTGTAATATTGTTTGTCATTAAACAAGACCATGGATTTTTCAGGTATTTACTAAATACGATTGGAAAGGCAGTCCTAAATCGGGCTAATAAGCCCAAAGAAATAATGGGAAAAATCGTGGGAAACAAAATGTGACTTTTAATCTTACTCAAGTGAGGTGCACTCACATAAACGTGTAGCTGAGACGCGAATAAACTTGCAGTAAAACTGAAAATATAGGCCTTCGGGAGACTACCCCGGCAAGCGCCAGCTGCAGGAAACCTCATAGGGATTTGGAAAAGGACCTTACATGAATCGCTGATTGTTCGCCGTCCAATGCAGTGTCGCTGCGAACTCGACGATACCTGTGAATGCGTGCGTTTGCGTTGTTTTGCTTCAGTCATTCTCGGCTGCCAGTGCATCTGTGTGCGTCGCCATGTTCCTGACCAGATCTGTCGAGGCTTGCTCATATTCCATACGTCGCAATGAGTGGTCATGTTGAAAGTGATGGGCATTGACTAGCTGTAAGCGCTCATAATCCTCGCACGCCCTGTTGATAGTTCGTTTTCTTGTATTACTAATATTTTACTCTGTAATTTAATGTTTCGTTTCAAATTTTATCAAAATTTATTTACTAGGTATCATTTAATAGCCGCAAAAAGTAACACAAGTTCATAATTAAGACCACTTGGATGAATTTCTACAGTTTCAAAGATAACGTTAGTGGATATCTTATGAGAAAATTCGTGACCCAGCAACAAATACATAAAAGCCATTAATGAATATTAATGACAAGAAAACGACTTAAGCAACTCGAAGATTAGACCGAGACAATGTTCGTAAGAGGTAATCTTGCAAGCAGTCTGGCTGGGGAGTCCAAACAAGATAAGCGGTGTTTGTTAACTCAGATAATATATCATTTGTAGCAAAACATTCAGCGCATAATTCAGTTTGGAAACATCAGTTTATTTACATTTTGAGCAATTGTTTTGATATTCGTTTCATGTTCTGTAAGCGCATGGCTTTGGGTACAGAAATTGAATACAGACAGAAAAACATACATCTACAATGTTAAACAATTAGTTACAAAAGTATACATTTCTCAGCTTCAGGTTTACCTACTTAGGAGCCTCGTCAATATGTGTGTACAGGGTCTTGCATGTGAGACATCTCACATGTACTGTAAAAATCATTTTGATTTTAAAAACAGGAATTATATACCTATAAACATCTTACTTAAAAATTAACTTGTATCACTACAAGTCGAGACATAGGAGTCCTTCATAAACTATTATTTTTCTACATAAAAGTGTTTGGAATTGTACAATTTAAAAGAAATATGTATTTTATCAAAAGTATTTACACTTTTCTTCCGTAAACCACAAGGAAGCTTGTTTTGATGTGTAAACGCAAATGTTGACAAGCAGGTTAATTGGGTTTGCTGTTCATGCTGGGGAATGCTGTTAGTGAGGCGCCTGGTGCGCTGCAACCCGCCATCCGGTCGAGCAGGAAGTGGTGTGGGAGGGAAGGGGCGGCTATCACACACAAACACGCACGCGCGAGCGTCTAAGTGCTAACGTTTAGAGTGCTCTCAAGGATTGGGGGTGGCAACTCGAAAATGCACAAAACATGGGGCTTGATTGAAGCGAGGCCATGCCTCCCCCCCCCCCCAGGGGTGTAAATTAGAGACCCCGTGAGTGTTGACCGTTGGAAATCAATGCGCGGTTCCGGCGGGCGAGAGAGCTTCCGGTCGGCTGGTCGGATTGTTTCAGCCCGAAGAAGCTCCGCCAGCTCCACTCAGGGGGGAGGGGAGGCCGTGGTGGACGTAGGAGCCTAGCCTCGCAGCACACGTGGTTCGTCTGTAGCCTCGCAGCACATGTGGTAGGTCAGTAGCCTCGCCGCACATGTGGTAGGTCAGTAGCCTCGCCGCACATGTGGTAGGTCAGTAGCCTCGCAGCACACGTGGTAGGTCAGTAGCCTCGCAGCACACGTGGTAGGTCAGTAGCCTCGCAGCACACGTGGTAGGTCAGTAGCCTCGCAGCACACGTGGTAGGTCAGTAGCCTCGCAGCACACGTGGTAGGTCAGTAGCCTCGCAGCACACGTGGTAGGTCAGTAGCCTCGCAGCACACGTGGTTCGTCTGTAGCCTCGCAGCACATGTGGTAGGTCAGTAGCCTCGCCGCACATGTGGTAGGTCAGTAGCCTCGCAGCAAACGTGGTAGGTCAGTAGCCTCGCAGCACACGTGGTAGGTCAGTAGCCTCGCAGCACACGTGGTAGGTCAGTAGCCTCGCAGCACACGTGGTAGGTCAGTAGCCTCGCAGCACACGTGGTAGGTCAGTAGCCTCGCAGCACACGTGGTAGGTCAGTAGCCTCGCAGCACACGTGGTAGGTCAGTAGCCTCGCAGCACACGTGGTAGGTCAGTAGCCTCGCAGCACACGTGGTTCGTCTGTAGCCTCGCAGCACATGTGGTAGGTCAGTAGCCTCGCAGCACATGTGGTAGGTCAGTAGCCTCGCAGCACATGTGGTAGGTCAGTAGCCTCGCAGCAAACGTGGTAGGTCAGTAGCCTCGCAGCACACGTGGTAGGTCAGTAGCCTCGCAGCACACGTGGTAGGTCAGTAGCCTCGCAGCACACGTGGTAGGTCAGTAGCCTCGCAGCACACGTGGTAGGTCAGTAGCCTCGCAGCACACGTGGTAGGTCAGTAGCCTCGCAGCACACGTGGTAGGTCAGTAGCTTCGCAGCACACGTGGTAGGTCAGTAGCCTCGCAGCACACGTGGTAGGTCAGTAGCCTCGCAGCACACGTGGTAGGTCAGTAGCCTCGCAGCACAAGTGGTAGGTCAGTAGCCTCACAGCACAAGTGGTAGGTCAGTAGCCTCACAGCACAAGTGGTAGGTCAGTAGCCTCACAGCACAAGTGGTAGGTCAGTAGCCTCGCAGCGCATGTGGTAGGTCAGTAGCCTCGCAGCACACGTGGTAGGTCAGTAGCCTCGCAGCACAAGTGGTAGGTCAGTAGCCTCGCAGCGCATGTGGTAGGTCAGTAGCCTCGCAGCACATGTGGTAGGTCAGTAGCCTCGCCGCACATGTGGTAGGTCAGTAGCCTCGCAGCACACGTGGTAGGTCAGTAGCCTCGCAGCGCATGTGGTAGGTCAGTAGCCTCGCAGCACACGTGGTAGGTCAGTAGCCTCGCAGCGCATGTGGTAGGTCAGTAGCCTCGCAGCACAAGTGGTAGGTCAGTAGCCACACAGCACAAGTGGTAGGTCAGTAGCCTCACAGCACACGTGGTAGGTCAGTAGCCTCGCCGCACATGTGGTAGGTCAGTAGCCTCGCAGCACACGTGGTAGGTCAGTAGCCTCGCAGCGCATGTGGTAGGTCAGTAGCCTCGCAGCACACGTGGTAGGTCAGTAGCCTCGCAGCACATGTGGTAGGTCAGTAGCCTCGCATCACACGTGGTAGGTCAGTAGCCTCGCAGCGCATGTGGTAGGTCAGTAGCCTCGCAGCACAAGTGGTAGGTCAGTAGCCTCACAGCACAAGTGGTAGGTCAGTAGCCTCACAGCACAAGTGGTAGGTCAGTAGCCTCGCCGCACACGTGGTAGGTCAGTAGCCTCGCAGCTCATGTGGTAGGTCAGTAGCCTCGCAGCACACGTGGTAGGTCAGTAGCCTCGCAGCGCATGTGGTAGGTCAGTAGCCTCGCAGCACAAGTGGTAGGTCAGTAGCCTCGCAGCACAAGTGGTAGGTCAGTAGCCTCGCAGCACATGTTGTAGGTCAGTAGCCTCACAGCACAAGTGGTAGGTCAGTAGCCTCACAGCACAAGTGGTAGGTCAGTAGCCTCACAGCACAAGTGGTAGGTCAGTAGCCTCACAGCACAAGTGGTAGGTCAGTAGCCTCACAGCACAAGTGGTAGGTCAGTAGCCTCGCAGCACACGTGGTAGGTCAGTAGCCTCGCAGCACAAGTGGTAGGTCAGTAGCCTCGCAGCACAAGTGGTAGGTCAGTAGCCTCACAGCACAAGTGGTAGGTCAGTAGCCTCGCAGCACACGTGGTAGGTCAGTAGCCTCGCAGCACAAGTGGTAGGTCAGTAGCCTTGCAGCACAAGTGGTAGGTCAGTAGCCTCGCAGCACATGTGGTAGGTCAGTAGCCTCGCAGCACATGTGGTAGGTCAGTAGCCTCGCAGCACAAGTGGTAGGTCAGTAGCCTCGCAGCACATGTGGTAGGCCAGTAGCCTTGCAGCGCATGTGGTAGGTCAGTAGCCTCGCAGCACACATACAGTGAAAACATGCATTGGCTTATGTCCATTAAAAATGTGTTAAACTAATGTATGATGAAAGCAGAAGATGAGAAGGAAGTTCCGTGGGGTGCCGTGACAACGTCCCACAGGGAAAGAACCTGAACGTGACCCGGACACAGAAAAGGAATTTTTCAAACGCTGTTGTCGCCGGATCGTTTGACGAGCGGAGCGGGAGCTGCGTGTTGTTATTTACAGTTGGCGAGACGTCGATAATCTCCCGATAATGTCTGTTCGCGAGCCGTGCAGCGCAGCCAGCCGACACAGCACGCCTCGCTGCAGACAGCTGCACGGGCTGCCTCGCTGGATAACAAGTCTAGACAGCGAACCCCTTCAAGTTTCAAGCGAAACTTTTTCTTCTTCTTTTCAGCTGTACTAAAAGTTATCTGTTGCGCAGTATTCAAATAAATTATATGCAACTACAAACTTTTTTTTTTTCGAAAATAGAATATAATGTCGTTTTGAACTGGTGCAAAAATAACTATTAAATATACTTTGAGGAGTTCTTCAGGATTATTCGGGCGTGTCCGTCTTCCGATGCCGATGGGTTATGTTCAAACTTGTTCGGTATTTTACTTGTTGTTAACAAGCGTGCATCGACGTGTCTGTCAGGATATCCGATCTCCGTATGTTGCCTGGGTATTGGCTGCCAGCTACAACTCTGTAATGTATCGCTTTCCATTGAAATATATATGGACCGCAAGTCTAATTATTTTTATCTTTGCAGCTAAAGGTTTTTTTTTAAATATTATATTACCACTACACTTAATCTGTAAACTTTGACTTCACAAAACATGATAACATTTGCGTTAAATCATTTAAATAAGGTTTGCACATTTTTGAAATCGGTTGCTGAGTTTTTTTTTGACGTTATAATGTCTTATAAATCGATTAACGCCGGCTGCACGCACGAAAAAGCATGACTCATTGTCACGTTCCGCCTGAGCCGAGCGTGCAAGCGAGAGCGCGGAACAAGCGATAGAGAAGCACGATCGGCTTGTGACGCACCTATCTCTCTTCCACTCCGTCGGCCGATGCGTCCGAGTAGAAGAGAGACAGCGGCAGCACACAACCTACACGTGAACTGTTTTGTCAACTGTTTATAAAGTGAAGAGAAAAGTTAATGTGGTTTCCATTGTTTATTACAACCTCAATTGCGGCAAAAAAGGTAATTAATTCTTGCATTTTAAGAATTTGATTAGCGATATAATCTCATATATTTGTTCTTCGATTATTAAAAAAAAGTAGCATCGGTCGGCGAGTGCAGTAATAATAAATAGGTTATGTTACAATTTTGACTAAAAAATTATTATCTCATATAAACGATCGTATAAAAAGTCAACTGCTTTTATTTAGTATTGAATGAAAAAATGATCGTGCGTAGCTATTAATGTAAGATTAAAAATTAATGTTTAACCTCACATACATCATAACAATGCGTCTAAAATGACAAGTTGAACCGGCCAACCACCGTTTGAGAAAATCTTCTATAATATCAAACAGGTTAAGGGGGGCTATCTAAAAGCAGCTATTTAAAAAAATTATTTATTTATCCAATTTCGTCATTTCAAATTAACAGTGTATTGATTCGTATTTAATTACATGTATTTTCATCTATCTCAACGCGAATTAAAAAAAATCACAAGTTATCAAATTTTAATTAATAATGTATCAATAAGTACTTTTTAATCAATGTTTTCTTATGGCGTTATCACGTAAAATTATTGTCGGTTAACCAACTTTAGAGACAACCCCCATTTTTTAATGCTTTTCCGCCGCTTACGAGAGTGTGTACTATTTATATTAATTATTGTATTTTATGTTTAATCAAGAACCTAACCACAGATTGATACATTTCCGTAAGAAACAAGTTCTTCCTACAAAGTTTCAACTTGTAGCTGATTTAGACGGTGACTTTAAGTGCGCCTACGGTCGCCATAGAAACACTGTTCCGCGGCTTGGAAACTTGTTACGCCCACCTCATGAGAGAGAGAGAGGTTGGCAGGTAGCAAAACTTTTCACATTACGGGCCCTCCAGGTGTCGGACAGGAAGTTGTTATTGCAGGGTCCGCCTGCTAGCAGCGGGTAAAGAGCAATCTGCCAGACGAGCCAGCTCAATGTGTTGGTAAGTACACAGCGGCAGCAGGACTGGGGGTTCATTACGCTCTGAAGATGACTCGAAACACAAATACACCGGGTTCGCGTTGACAGGCACACAGTTCTCTTGGCAGCTGTGGAAGATCCTGAGCCCGCGATAAATAGAGAAGGCAGGAAAATATCGCAGTTTTATTTGACCACAGGCAAAGACTTAAACCAGGGGTTTCCGCGGTTTTCTTAATCTAAATATTATTTCCAGTGGCGCTCCCAATACGAACCACGAGGAGTGATCAAAAATACAGTGAATAATTTTATTACGAACAAAGTAATAAGCTTACATGAAATTTGAACTAATCTCCTTAAAAAAAAACTCTGATTGGCTAGTGATGCGCACTTATTCCATTGTTCATACCATTAATGGAAGCGTTTCTGGAAGTTTTTTTCGGAAAGGTCTTCAACTGTTCCGTTATAACCCTCTCAATGTCGGCAATAGTGTAAAAAGGTGTCCTTTCAGCACGACCCATTTTTCTGGTCTCCGTTTCGCAAAAAAAACTTAGTGTTAACGCGTTTTTCCATGAATAGATATACGGAAATTTCGCGAATTTATTTAGTCGCAAGTTAGACTGCAAACCTTCACACTCTCGCACTGTGACCACGGTTGAACCACAGGGTTTTGGACACACATCTCTATGACCGCGAGCCAACGATACCCAGACAAAAGAGAAGAAAGCGAATCAGGTAGTGCCAATCAACACGAATACACAATATTCCCGTTTCTCGGCCAGTGTTTGCCATACAGAATTTTAGCCTGAACATTTTAAATGCCTTTACTGTAATTTATAAATATTTTATTTTTGTTAAAAATTAATGTGACAGTAAGTACTAGGCCTCTTCTTTTTGAGTTTAGCCACGATTAAGGTGTGTGAAAGTGGCGTGGAGTTGTATTTGTATAATAATGAGTTTTCTTGAGTGGTTACTGTTATTCTTATTTTGTACTGAGTGATTAATTATGTGGTTAATAGTTTGACCTTCCGTAATACTTGTATATTTGCTAATAGATTTATTCAATCTAAATAAGGCATTTAATGGGTATGTAATGAAAATACTACCAGTTGTTATGCTCTGCCTCTTGTGTGTTGCAGTAACCACCATCATGTTTGTTAACGAGTTTCATCTAGAACTGTGCCATACCTGAGCAACACCATTACAGTGTTGAGCGCCATGTTTATAATTTTAGTTTCGCCATTGTTATTATAAATAAATTTGTGTTTTAACTCAACGCACCTCCACTGACACGTAACTCACCCTGTTGGCAGGTTCAGGCAACAAGTATGACTTTATTTTTCTTGTTTGAAATTATTTTACCCGCCTTTATATAAAAATTACTTCGTGTAGCGTATGGTTGTGAAAGACAGATCTTTTTATTTTGGTTCAATATTCATATGGACGGTTTAGCAAAATAAAACCAAAAGAACCATCGACAATGGTAAAAACGTTTCTTATAATAAAAAAAATAACAAGTTTAAGAGCTTAGTTGTGAAATAAAAAAGGGGCTTTATATCACAAAAAAATTGGACCATTGTTTTTAGAGGTACGTATATATTAAATTGGTTTAAGTGTGGTTAAATCGTTACGCAATTAATGTGATACTGGTAATACAATTAAACCGGCGGGTCTAGTAGAAGCATGAAATATTGAATAGGAGTTCCTTGTACAACGTATGTGAGCACTAAGATATGATTGTTTTAAAATGCATCCCTTAAGAGGGTTACATAGGGGATGAAAGTCACTATGAAAGTTTGTCATTTTTAAATTTAGAAATATGGAAACTGGAGATTAGGCTTCTGTTTATAAGTAAAAGTCAGTTGTATCAGTGTTTTTGGTAATTCGTCACAAATGAGGATCAAATACTTTCCCATCGGGTACACGGCTAGTATAGTTATAAAATTGTCATTTTATATTGTCAAACCACTTTAAAATAAAGACTACATTAAAAGTCTAATAAATAAAATGAAATATCAAAATGTTTTCCCTTTGAGATTATTTATGGCTTTTTAACGTTCCGTTTAGTAGGAGATTTCAAAAGAAATTGATACTTCAGTGTAATGAACCACGATGGTTTGAATAAAATTTCACCTACTAACTTATTTATTTTCTTTAATAACCAATAATTTTCATTTCATATCCAGGAGTCAGTTCATATAAACAATGTTCGTACCTGATTATAGAAAATATTTGAAAATATAACAACCAAACTGTATATAATAAATTCGTATAGACATAAAGAACATCCACACATAAAAATTGTATCACGCAAGCCCGAAAAAAAAAATATTGCAATGGCTAGGGCAACCAAGGACTAAATTTGGATTTGGTTTTCTATCGCCGTGAAAGGACAAGTAGTGCGTGTGTTGAATATTTTGATTATGATTGTGCTTGTTTGACATAGTATTAAGATGGCTAGTCCCAAGGTCATTAGTAGGTTCCGATTCACTTCGTCAACGCCTCAGACCGCACAAAGTTGAGTGATGCCAGAAGTTGGATGCGAATCTCGTGACACTGACTTCCGCTTGACCCCGTGGCAAACGCGCCTCTGAAGGCGCTGTTAGCGGTCAAACCTTCGCTCCCAACACCTTCCGGTATGTTGGGTTGGATCATGCTGGATGGTTATGACGTCACCGAAAACGTCACTAGCGAAGCCATGTCTGCTTGTTAAGTTGGAGGATTTGAATTACCATGAAATAATAATTTTTACAGGCCTGGTTACAAAATACGTTCGATGTTGGATGAAATCAGCTGATTATAATCGATCCCAGCAAAAACGTAAAGGTAAATTGCGTCAGTTTCCGTCCCAACGAATCTTCAAAATGACGCAGAACGCATGGGCGCTTAAAGAGAATATAAAGATAAATAACATAATAAAGTAAGTATGAATGTAGTTCATTAAATAATTTTATATGTAAAAAGCAAAAGATGAGTCCAACGTTAAAAAAACAGAACGTTATTTTTTTATGTAATAAGTATCTATTAATATGATTGTAGACATACGGAAATTTCGCGGGTTATTTTTGGTGGAAGGTAGGCTGCAAACATGTTTACCTTTGAGTGTCTTCGATGATTGGATCACAAGTCTCTCGACCCTCCCCTCTAAGACTGAGGGCCAGTAACAACCAGCCAGCAGCAGAGTGGCCGAATCACGCCCACCCACTCACAATAAAGGGAGGTTCAACAGTAATAAACCAGCCAATAGGAAAGCACATGTGAGCGAAGTATACATAACACTGTGAATTTCAGCCTGACACCAAATCAATCCGGGGTCTCTAGTGATTTATAAGATACAGATGCCTTGCAAATTAGAAAAAGCACAAAAATCAATTCATTAAAAAAATTCCATCCACTATTTTCCCTCCAAACTTTATGCCAACTATAGTTGGGGAGAAAATTTTGACAGCTTAAGGGAGTACTTACCTAAATCATATAACTTCTAATATTCAGTGATTTAAAATAGATTTATAATAAAACCATATTTAATTGTTTGTAAGAGGTTATTTTTTTCTAAAGAATTCCACATTTAAAGTACTTTTTGATTAAATTAAAAGTAAAATTATATATAATGTACTTAAATCATTAAACAATGTTGAATTCAGTTTTGGATTATTCAATCGTGTGTAGCTTTCGTCTTCAAACAATTTATATTAAGTATATAATTAATTAATTCAATAAAATATGATTCCCAAACCATAGAAGAATTGTGTTTACAAACATTTTCAAGTATGTTATCAAGCGTATTTATACATATAATATTATGTTCCCGTATGTATAATTTAATTTATTGATAAGTTATGTTTATGTATTGTTAAATTATTATTTAATAAATTATTTAATATGAAAAATAGAAATAACGTAAAGCACATTTATTGATTTTCATTATTAATTTAAATTTCTCGGTAATTTTACTAAATTAAATTTATTAACTATATACACGTGTTTCTATTGATATTGAGTAGTAATTATTTATAAAAAAATTATTTTGATTGAATTTATAGTTTACCAACCGTAAATATAATATCACTCCAGTTTTTTTTAAATTTTATTTATATTTATTATTTGCATGCAAATTAAAGTTTTTTTATCACACCAAGTAAGTATAAGTATAACTTTTAACGCGCTTTTATAAGTACATGTACTCATTCTTCATCATTTTCAATAGTAAAAGTACCGCAAGTACACATAAAGTACACAAGTAAGTATAAGTATAACTTTTAACGCGCGTTTATAAGTACATGTACTCATTCTTCATCCTTTTCAATAGTAAAAGTACCACACGTACACATAAAGTACACTAGTAGCACTCATACAAAATCTAGCTTCAGTGATTGTTATTACTTCCTGTAAAACACGGTGTATTTTATTAAATGCACTGTCTAGCAATCAGCAAATCAACACATTACTAAAGCTGTGAAGTACCGCAACTTGCAAATTGAGTTCTTGTGAAATTCATTTGCATACTCAACTTAAAGTAACGGCGATTATTATTTTAATTTTTTATGTAACGGTTTGAAAAACACCGTTTGACGTCAACACCTGTTCCGATTCCGTGTCAGTACTTTATATGCTAATGCATTCTCTTGGAGCTACGGCATTTTTTTTTTCAAAAGAAAAGGAAATCAAAAAAAGAAGGAAGATGGACTCCATCCCACATCGTGTGAGGAAGGATCGCCTGCCGAGTTCGGCCAATTGAGGGAATGGAGAAACAGAAGGAAGGAAGTGGAATAAAGAGGTGCACTATGCTGGACTTAATAAAGAACGGCGGAAGACATGACAAGAAGAGATTGAGTCGCAGATAGGAAACGTGGTGATTTGCAAACAAGAAGAACCAACCCCAACTAATAAGAGGTATCTACAAAGCAAAATCTCTAGACTTTCCTTCCCTTTGCGTGTGCGCCATGGAAAGGCAGGTTTATAAGTTACGTTATAACTAGAGACCTGTAAAATTCGCGATTTCAAATCCCTAAAGGATAGACTCCGTGATCCTCTATGCACTCGTGCAAATTACATCTGCTGATTGGTTACCGACTCGTAACACCTGTTGACTGGAATGATCGTGATTCGCTAATTCTTATGTTAAAGATTTTTCATTGGCCCAGAGTCCTTCAGATGATCTGTGGCCCAATCACTGAAGCAAAATAATGTCAAAAGTATTTGCACTCTATCCTATCGCGAAATGAATCCGCCAATTTTGCAGGTCTCTACCAATCACAGTAACTGAATGCGAAGTAACCGCAGCAACACGTGTCTCTTCCCCATTGGACCGCAACTTCCGACGACTCTGAAGCGCCGTGGCTCGCGCCAATCAGAGCTACTTATTCCTCGCCGCGGGCGACTCCGAGCGAAGCCGAGAGGATCGAAGTGGACAATGCTGGACACAGGTATGCCCGGCCTGAAACTCTGCTTTCAACATGGTTTATTGAAATCATTCCCAGCAGCAAGCAAATATTTGAAGTGAAACTTCTTTGGGCGCGATGGGAGTAAAATTTCAATGAAGAAATTTTATCTATTTTCGAGAAACATTGTTGTGAAACTACTCCATGACGTAAGTTCGTTTTTTAAAAAATTATTTATAAAAATTTGATTAGTTGATTCTTTTATACATTCTAGTTATCATCCCATTAAAACCTGATAATAATTATGGATTTTCAATACGGTGGTCGTGGCATCATAATCCAAGATGGCTGACGTAACTATACATGCATCGATGACATCATACACATCAAAGATGGCGACCGTAACAAAATTCTGGCTGCCCCTTGAAAAATACACATTCGCAAAAGTATTTGGTTTTTATTACTTAATAGCCACAATAATACTAATAGCAAGCAGGGAGGGGTATATCCATCCCTCCTCCCACCCTAATGTTTGAAAACATTTGCACACTACCAGTGAAGACAGTATGTTACGATGTGAGAAGCCACATCGCCTACTGCTATTACTGTAGGCCCACATGTCAAGTGTGTTAGTGTCGATAGTAATGTAAGATTTTTTGAATACACGTATTAAAATTCTGAATTTTTTTTTTTTTTTCAAAATTTCTCCCCCCCCCTCCACCCCTCCCCGCCAACGGGAAAAAATTCCTGTATCCACCACTGATATCACGGACAGTTTTATAGCAAAAAAAATTGCTTACAGATTTCAACTCACTTAAATGAAATGTGCTTCTTACCCATGAATAATTCGAGCATTTGTATTCATCTCTATTTTTAATACATTATATAATATTAAGACTACCGGAAATTTCGCGGATTCCTCTGGTCTCAGGATAGAATTCAAAGTTATAGGTGTGCTCGACCCATGTTTACTTTCCCATTGGTTGATTTCTTAGCGAGAACATTTTTATCCTTGTTATTTGGCACTACCTGATTCGCTTACTTCTCTCCTAGCTGGACATCGTTGGCTCACGGTCGTAGAGGGGCGTGTCCAGATAACTGCGGTCCAATCATGAACACAGTGCGACAGTGTGGAGGTTTGCATTCTAGCTTGCGACTATATGAATGCGCGAAAATTCCGTGGCTCTAATAACATTATATAGTACCACATACAATTTTTGAAAACATTAAAACGCTGCAATGTTTATAATTAAATGAACAATATTAACGGATAAACCATTCTTTTAAACTTCCCGCCTCATTTGTCGCCACTTGGGCAAGCATCGAATGCCCTCGTAGAGCCGAGCTCCGTGCAATAAGAGCATAAGGTGCTGGATGTAACTGAGAGCGCGGCTGTGTTGGTCTTCGCGTGCAGCTAAAGGAATGTGTCCCTGTCTGTGTGTCTGTGGCACGCATTTTGACGTCAGCAACGAGACGCCGTCAACCTAGTAGCACTAGCTCCCGCCGAAGAGTTTGTCAACCACTTTGTTTTCATTATAAGCTTTTAGCTCTTTCCACCCTCCTACGTCTTGATTAACTTTGCATGTGGCCGGTCACTTTGTGGAGGACATGTTTTCGGCAAAAAGAAAAAGTAAGTTTAGCAAACTGCCATATTTTTTTTAAGCAGTGCAAACACTTTGCGGAACCCCTCCAAATCAAACTGAACTCATTATTTATTTGACGAATCATTTTATATACGTGTCGTCTAACATTTGGTCTACCAGTAGAAGAGAGATGTTTTATAAGTTGGAATGTATGCCCGGAAAAATAAAAAACGAACTTTAACTTATTTTATTTTTAATATATTTTACGTAGCATTTCTTTCCGCGTGATGTCCAAATTATTATTTTTGTACTTAGCTGTTTAAATATTTTTTATTATTATTGTTAGTAGATTTTAACTAAGTCATTTAGTAGACCTATAAGTTTTTATTGTAACTGTGAGTTTAATTGGATGTTTATATCGTAACAGTCTATTTCATTTCTGCACTGGTTTGTACGATAATTTACATCGTTTAGACCTGGTATGATAACATAAAATAAATTTATAAAATTAACAACTGCTATACCCTTTTTTGATACTTCGTCAATATTATTCCAAGTTTTTTAACACCTTTAGTACTTAGACATCCCTTTTATGGTCGACAGAGTCTATAATTACGTGTTGGTTTCTGATTCATTTAGTAAAGTTAAATTGTTAAATTGTAGTCACTCATTCGTGAAGAGAGTAATTCCCACGCCGCTAATTTTCCATTATGTTCGTCTAGCCCTATTATTTAATAAATTAAATATTATCTCCAAATACAACCAGTGAAAATATGCGCCTGCATATTGATGACAATATTTGTCTAAATTAATGCGATCATATCCCAACATATTTTAAAATCGCGTCAACCTTTTTTTATCGCGTCGCTTCGCATGGCGCTGCGGCATGGCGTACGTGAAATTGGCGCGAGAGAAGGGGGAAAGCCTGAATCCAAAAAGTGCAGGAAATACTGCGGTCGTATGGATCAGAAACCTGATATTTCCAATCGTATAACACGTGATGGAACCCGTTCCGCGCCTGAGTGCTTTGATGGATGTGAAAATAAACACGGAATAATCCTCCTGGAGTGATTGACCGCTGTAATGATCTTTAGTTAAAAGGTTTTTTGCCTCGCTCTTTCAAAATAGTTTGCATAAAGTTTTGGGTAAGGTTTGTTTAAAAATTTTCATTTTTCCTCCGGAACAAAGCAAAAGTTATTTCTAAAAAAAAAATTTTATTATTTTACAAACATTTTCAGTTAATCATAACACTTTATATTAAATTTTCTACATTTTTGCGGTATTTGTAATTACGAAAGGATGTCAACAAATACTAAATTTTTTCAGGGAGCACTACAAAACATTTTTTTTTTTTTTTTTTTTTTTTTTTTTTAGGGTTGAGATATGTACTCAAACCAAGTGCATATTTTACTCCCTTATCACAAGATGTTGAACCTACATGTATATTAACTGGCGTAATTATTTGGATTGTGATGCGGCGGAAGTAACTACATTAACAAAGAAGGCTCTGTGTATCATGAAATAATTTCGTTTTAAACAGTATTTCTAAAATTTTAATGTTGTAAAAGTTTGCAAGTTTTTATATGCACACAAAAAAATTAACATCAATTTTTTTATTGTAATCTTTAAATAAATATTATTGTTTAAAATTTATTTTAACTTAGAAGTTATTACACATACATAACTTACTTTTATGTGTTTGTTTGACATAGCAAAATACGTTCCTTGCACGGCAAATTTTGTCTAGTTAGAAAGCAAACATTTGTTTCTTTAAAAATTATTATTTTTAAATAATAAGAATGTTTGTTGTCTAACACAAAGACATCAATGCATAATATAGAAACGGAAATATCACGGATTCTTTTGGGCGCAAGGTAGGCTGCAAACATGTTTACCTTTGAGTGTCTTCGATGATTGGATCACAAGTCTCTCGACCCTCCCCTCTTAGACTGAGGGCCAGTAACAACCAGCCAGCAGCAGAGTGGCCGAATCACACCCACCCACTCACAATAAAGGGAGGTTCTACAGTAAGAAACCGGCCAATAGGAAAGCACATGTGAGCGAAGTATACATAACACTGTGAATTTTAGCCCAAATGAATCCACGAAATTTCCGGGTCTCTGATTTATGTATATATATATATATATATATATATATAGTCGGGGACGCAACCCCCCTTCCATGTTGGACGGAAGGCGGGTTACAACCTGCGCCACTCTGCTAGGCATAGGCTATGGGCATTTTTGATTTTTTCGTTCAGCATAATGGCAGTTACCTGGATTTACAAGTTACAAAAGGATCAATTGTACAATATATATATACATATAGTACCACGTTTTACAAAAGAACCCAAGGTGCCAAAACCTTTTACTGCAGTGCTACGAGAAATTTTTTGGACATGTCATAGCTAGAGTCCCGGAAATTTCGCGGATTACTCTGGCCTCAGGATAGAATTCAAAGTTATAGGTGTGCTCGACCCATGTTTACTTTCCCATTGGTTGATTTCTTAGCGTGAACATTTTTATCCTTGTTATTTGGCACTACCTGATTCGCTTACTTCTCTCCTAGCTGGACATCATTGGCTCACGGTCGTAGAGGGGCGTGTCCAGATAACTGCGGTCCAATCATGAACACAGTGCGACAGTGTGGAGGTTTGCATTCTAGCTTGCGACTAAATTAATGCGCGAAAATTGCGTGGCTCTAGTCATAGCCGTGGGACATACAGAACGTATGCTGTAACTCGATGATTGTAACAGTCGCCGCTGAGGGACCCGGGAGGAACAGCGCGAGGAACTGGACTGGGATTCGGTCTGCTGTGCGGGCGGCAGATTCATGACCCTGAGGTCCCCGCGGTCGACTCCGAGTCCTTGGCGCGGTAATTTGCGCTCGGAAAAGAATAAGGGGTTGTGGGGGGAGAAGGGGGTGGAACTTTTCGCGAAAGACGCTCCGAGCCGCGGCTCATTCTGCCCCGGAGTTCCGAAGTCGATTCATGAATTCCTGAAGCGGCGGCCACGGTGGTTGGGGGGGGGGGGGAATATACGTCTGTCCTGGCTGCCAAGGAGCCGGCGCTAGGAGCAGGGGTGGGGCGAAGGACGAAAGGAGTCGAGAGCAAGGAGAGAGCCGTATTGTTCAACCGGCGCGCCCAATGCCGCCACCTCGCCGGCCGTAAATCAAAAATTCCCTTTCCCCTCCCCCTTCTGACCCCATCGCAACCCTTTCCTTTCCCTTCTCCCCGCACTCACACTGTCGAAGGGACTCAATTAACTTTTAATATCCCGGAGACCTTTAGCGAGGCCAGGGAACTGTCAGCCGGAACCAAGTTGTAGCTGAATACACGTGCGTCCGTGGCACACCCCTTAGCAATCACAGCCACAATGCAGGGGACCCGTTTGTAATGGGAGGACGGTATCCGAATACTGTTGTTGTTAGCACCACCTGTTCACATTAGCAACATCTACGAGCAGTCAGCAAAACGTCAATAAAACCGATAAAATTAAAAATTTTTATGTAACGTGAATGTTATAAATGTCAGTGATCCAAATAAAGATTTTGTTATGAATCCCAAAAAAAATAGGAACTAAATACATCTGTAACCTTAAGTTCACTTTTCAGTAATTTTAATTAAGGTTTTTATTTGTATCTATTTCAGTTATCACTTAAACTCATAACTAGCGGCATGCAGATTTAGCAAAAAGATTTCGAGACTAAATGAACGTTAAAACACCAGAGCATCGTCTGTGTTTCGTGATTGGGCGAGTTTCTCCCAGGTACATGTACAACACCAATCACAGTGATTCAGTGCGGAAGTAAACGCGTCCTGAGTGGCTCGGTCAAATAAGGCAACGACTTCTCTCGCAGACGGCCGCCAATCACAAGGAAGAAACCACAGGTGCGGGTATACCTTGTTGAAGTCTAATAAGTGTTCAGATCTTTTCACGAAAAATGCCTGCCCCTACTCATAACGTTTTAACCAAATAGTATGTCAAAAATCTGATGTAATACTATATACAAACAAAATAAACCACTATTCCGAAGCTAATGGATGCAAGGACGCATCCATGGATGTGAGTGTCGCATCTCTCGACGTCTCGATGTTAGTGGAGCACGGCTATTACCTATTAGACTATTATTAGGATGCAGCTAGAGTGTGCGCAGTGCTCATTCCGTGTGTACCAACCTCAGAGTGCATACGGGTACTTCTCTAGGCGCGTTCAGGGTGGAATTTCAGTGTGCAGCGGAAATGCTACGCGCATCACACAAACTAAAGTTAACCGGTCGATAGTCCAATACGCATACGCGTTTCTGCTACAGTCGCGGAAAAAAATCGTCAAGATGACGGACGCGTGTTATGGCAGCATATGGCAGTAAATATTCGCTTTCGTGAATACTTATAACTTGCTAGCCGAGAAAATTGTGTTGACACAAACATGGCGTCAGAGACATTTAACGTTTTGTTGGTACTCTTTTAAATTACAAACGCGACTTTATCTTTAGTATTCAAAAATAAGTTGCAGGCCATTGTAAACAATAAAACAAAAATTTATAACTTGGTGAAAGGTTTTTTTGTAAAATAGTCAGTTTTTTTGTGTAAGCATAGCTTATTACAACTATGAAAAAAATACCTATATAAAATATTTTTCTTTTCTTTCTTAGATATGACTTATGCAAAATTGGGAAGGAAAAAATTATTCTCTAAAGCATTTACTGATTAATGTTTAGTTTTTTGCTGTTATAGTTGTTTAATAAAATCAGTTTGAAAAATCATTGATCATTAGAGTCCCGTAAATTTCGCGGATTCCTCTGGCCTCAGGATAGAATTCAAAGTTATAGGTGTGCTCGACCCATGTTTACTTTCCCATTGGTTGATTTCTTAGCGAGAACATTTTTATCCTTGTTATTTGGCACTACCTGATTCGCTTACTTCTCTCCTAGCTGGACATCGTTGGCTCACGGTCGTAGAGGGGCGTGTCCAGATAACTGCGGTCCAATCATGAACACAGTGCGACAGTGTGTATGTTTGCATTCTAGCTTGCGACTAAATGAATCCGCGAAAATTCCGTGGCTCTAATGATTGAACAAACGGTAGGGATGATTTCTTACATATCAACATCTAATTTTAAATAATATTGTACAAGTAAAAAAAATAATTAATTACTCATAATAAGTAGAGCCACGGAATTTTCGCGGATTCATTTAGTCGCAAGCTAGAATGCAAACCTCCATACTGTCGCACTGTGTTCATGATTGGACCGCAGTTATCTGGACACGCCCCTCTACGACCGTGAGCCAACGATGTCCAGCTAGGAGAGAAGTAAGCGAATCAGGTAGTGCCAAATAACAAGGATAAAAATGTTCTCGCTAAGAAATCAACCAATGGGAAAGTAAACATGGGTCGAGCACACCTATAACTTTGAATTCTATCCTGAGGCCAGAGGAATCCGCGAAATTTCCGGGACTCTAATAAAAAGACATTTGTGAAATTCGCGCGTATTTTTTATGACAGAATGGATCGCAAAGGTTTGTTTATTTTATTTACGGTCAGTAGCATAGGTAGACGTCAGTAGTACATAAATGTTCCTCCTTTGGCTGGTGCCGGGGCAAGGTGTGAGGTGTGAACTCCGCCGATAGAAATAAAATGAATCGCTTCGATACCAAACTTAAACAGAATGCGTAGTATGTTGTTCCTAGGTCTCGCTTCTAGCGCGCGTGTAGTTTCATTGGATCACGAGATATTTAATAGGCTTTGACTCGTTTATTCGCAAGCTAGAATGCAAATATTCATACTCACACGATGTGTTGACGATTGGACCGCAGTTATTTGGACACGCCCCTCTGAGACCGCGAGCCAACGATGTACAACTAGGAGAGAAGTGAGCGAATCAGGTAGTGCCAACTAAAGATAGCTGAAGGTTTCTCGCTAAGAAATCATCCAGGAAAAGCAAACGTTGGTAGATCAATCACAAAGAGTTAAATTTTAGCCTGTCGCCAGACGAATTCGCGCAATTTCCGGGTCTCTATCCCTGAGCATAGCTGTTCGACTTACTGCTCAGTCCAAAACACCATGTCAGATATGTCATTTTCTTATAATCAGTGATTGTGCTGTACATTTATTATGATAGCTCTATTGCATATTATGTTTCATCTACAAAATTTCTAAACAAATATTTACTAATGATTAGAGACCGGAAAAATTCGCGGATTCATTTCGTGATAGTCTAGAATCCAAAAACGTTTGCCCTTTTGCTGCATCAGTGATTGGTAGGGACACCTGTATTTCGCGAATACATTTCGTGTCTAGGTACATCGCAAAACACCGTATTTTTTTTCTTGTAGTTATTGGCTGTGGTCGGCGAGAGGTGTTTTCCCGCACTTGACGGGGCCAATGGGAATGTGGATACCGTACTGCTGCACGCACACGATTCGCCATTACTGTAAGAAAAAGCTACAGTGTTTTGTGACATACCTTGACACGAAATGTATTCGCGAAATACAGGTGTCCCTAGTGATTGGGCCACAGTTTATCTGAATGATACCCGGCCAATGAAAAACCTTTAACAAAAGAAGTATAGAATCACTAGCGTCCCAGTTAACAGGTGTCACGAGTCAGTAGCCAATGAGCAAATGTAATTTTCCCGCGTGCGTAGAGGATCATGCAGTATATCCTACAGGTCATTGAAATCGCGAATTTTTCCTGTCTCTACTAATGATTATTCGATAACGGTAAAATGTGACGCCTGTTTTCATTATCATGATAACTTGCGTAATTGTTTACAGTGCGAAAGAAAAGTTTAGTACGTAACTGGTGAGAAAATGTTTGACCCCAACAGCGGAATAAATTGAACGACATGAAAATGTAACATTAAACTTGCCGTGTGATACGGAGCCATAAGACGCGACACAGTAAAGTTGGACGTGCGGAATGCAAACAGAACCAGAATCACACCTCCCGGTGCTCGGATTACGTCGACGAGAGCTGAGCTGGTCGGACGAGCGAAGCCCGCCTGTGGGCCGACATCCAGGTTTACATTGGTGGAGTGACTCGCCGAGTTTATTTGCTGTCTCCCCCTAACTTGGTTCGCCACTCGGCCGCGGGCGGTATTTGCCCGCGGCGCGAGAGGGCCTGTCAGAGTGGCTGCCTGAGTCAATAGGCGGTCCTTTGCGGGCGCAAAGGCACCCGCTTTCAAAACAGTTGCCCCGTGCTAGTTCCCGTTTCCCCTGCTTCTTCTGCGCCTCCTTCGTGATTAGTAGATAAGTGCCAAGCTCGCTTTATCATTGGGTAACAGGCTGGAATACATGCATTATGCACTTGGACTGCGTTCTCAGAAGGGCAATAAACCAATACAAATATTACAACATTCAAATGACCCAATCAACTGAAGTCTCGCCTGAAGGTAAAACGTGGCAGCATCCAATAGATAGAGACCTGCAAAATTCGCGGGTTCATTGACCTCTAGGATAGACTCCACAGTCCTTTAAATACTCGCGGAAATGACACCTGTTCATTGACTACTGACGCGTGAGACGTCTCAACTAGGCTGTCCGTAAATCGGCACTTTCTTAGCTCAGTGTTTCCCATTGGCTCACAATTCCCCGGATAATATGTGGGCCAATCGCAGAAGCGGTACGAAGGTTTAGTTGTTTTGATGCTAGCCTATCATGAAATGAATCCGTGAATTGTGCAGGTCTCTACCAATAGACGTTACTTATTTGTAGGGGCATGCATATTTAGCGAAAAGATTCCGAGACTAGCTGAAAGTAAAAACAATTCAGCCCCGACTGTGTACCGTGATTGGGTGGGTTTCTTTCAGGTACATGTCGACTGTTACAACACCAATCACATGAAGTCAGTGCGGGATCAAACGCGTCCTGAGTGGCTCGGTGAAACAAGGCGACGACTTCTCTCGCAGACGGCCGCCAATCACAAGGAAGAAACCGCTGGTGCGGGTGTACCTTGTTGCAGTCTAATAGACGTTCAGGGTTTTTCGCGAGAAATGCCTGCCTCTACTCATTTGTGTACAGGTGTTCGAACTTGGTCATGGTGAAGGAAACAAGCGCGAATGTTGCAGATCTCGAATGATGAGGGACCCATGAATTTCGCTGATTCAGTTGGCGTCGGGCTAAACTACACAGCCCTATGTATACTCTACCGTCTACCATCACACGCTTTCCTATTGGCTGGTTTCTCACTGCGAAACCCCTTCCTTCCTCAATGGTAACTTGAATCCGGCTCTCTGCTGCTAGCGGGCCCTCAATCATGGACGGAAATGTCGAGAGAATTTTGAACTAATCGATAATCGTTAGAGACCCGGAAAATTCGCGGGTTCATTTTGTGTTATGCTAAAATTCAAATAATTATACCTTAGTGCGGCTTCTGTCATTGGTTCACTGTTAATCTGGAGGACTGAGGGCCAATTAGAGACCCTCACTCATAGAAGTGTCGAATCACAGGACACCCAGTCGAGACGACTCACAAGTCAACAGCCAATGAACAGTTGGCATTTGCCCGAGTGTGTAGAGGATATTGGAGTCTATCCTGGAAGTCATTTAACCCGCGAATTTTCCGGGTCTCTAATAATCGTCAATTCAATGCAAACGTATGCATGTTTTCAATCTACTTTGTGACGAAAATAATCCGCGGAATTTCCGTACCTCTATTCATGATTATATAAATGATCACTAGACACCTGCAAAATTCGCGGATTCATTCGGTGATAGGCTAGAATTCAAACACATATACCTCTTAGATAATTTTGCTATTGGCTTACTGTTCATCTGGACTAATCTCAACCAGTTATAAACCCTCAACCAAAGAAGGATCGAATCACAGACAAACCAGCTGAGACGACTTACAAGTCGGCAGCCAATGAACTTGCGTTATTTACCCGAGTGTACAGGGGTATGTGCAGTCTATCCTGAAGGCCATTGAAACCGCGAATTTTGCAGGTCTCTAATGATCACTAGAGTCCCAGAAATTTCGCGCGTGCATTTAGTCGCAAGCTAGAATGCAAACCGCCACACTGTCGCACTGTGTTCATGATTGGACCGCAGTTATCTGGACAGGCCCCTCTACGACCGTGAGCCAATGATGCCCAGCTAGGAGAGAAGTAAGCGAATCAGGTAGTGCCAAATAACAAGTATTAAATGTTCTCACTAAGAAATCAACCAATGGGAAAGTAAACATGGGTCGAGCACACCTATAACTTTGAATTCTATCCTAAGGCCAGAGGAATCCGCGAAATTTCCGGGACTCTAATGATCACTAGGGGCAGGCATTTTTCGCGAAAATATCTTAACGTTTATTAGACTGCAAAAAGATATACCCGCACCAGCGGTTTCTTCCTTGTGATTGGCGGCCGTCTGCGAGAGAAGTCGTTGCCTTGTTTGCACGAGCCACTAAGAACGAGTTTGCTTCCACACTGAATTAGTGTGATTGGTTGTTGTAACAAACGAAATGCACCTCAAAGTAACTCACCCAATCACGAAACACAACCGGTGCTACAGTATTCTAACTTGCATCTAATCTCGAAATCTTTTCGCAAAATCTGCATGTCCCTAATGATCACCGCTTAATTTTTTCACATCTTTTTTTCAATATTTGTGGTGTTTTAAAATCTCGTTGTACTTCTTTCTTACTTTAGAGTTTTCCCTAAAAAAATTCCCAGCTTAAGTTCCCCAAATACTATATCACTATTCCCCAGGCCATTTCAATATCTATGTATATTTAAAGCTTTGATTTAGTCTCATCTTAACTATGTCAATAGCATAAATATTTGATGACAGAAAACGACCATTGTCATAGGACCACAAGTTATTTGACACGCCCTGACGGACTAGCAGCCAATGACACACCTAGATAACAGCCGACCAAATCACATGCTGCAGCCAATGAACACGTGACACCGACTAGATTCTGCACACGGTTGTGCAGTCTATCCTGGGCACAGTAAATAGTGAGAGTTTTGCAGGGATCTAGGTACAAATGGCCGAGGCACTCTGCGATTCTCGTGGCCTGTTGCGTATGCTTCGTTTCAAAACTCTTCGTGGTTCACGATACCCTAAGCTTCGATAAAATAAATACTATTAATTGATTCGGTCACTTAAGGTAATCAACCACTGATGAAGACTGGGGGACACAAAAATCTCTCATGTAGATCAACGTTAATAATAATAAAACACGAAAGCATTTCAAAACTAAAAAAAAACTATTTAAATTTTTTTTTTGGACATACATCATTGCTGGTTTTGTCTGTATGTCACAGAGAAATCACACTAATGATACACACAAAACACAGAAATCGAGACAAAATCAGCCAAATTCAAAAGTGTAACTGCGTAGACAGCACAGAGAATTCCGTATGAGGAATTAGTCATCACAGACGAACACAACGAGCCAACAACAACGAGACAATGTAACAAGAACACAAAATGTCGTTGTCAGACCACTGTGTTAGTCTGTGCTGTGACATTTCTTTTCCACGGAATTCTCTGTGCTGTCTATGCATTCACATGTTTGGACGTTGGCTGGTTCTAGATTTTTTTACTGTGTGCTTGTGTATTCATCTGCTCTGTTCAATTCCAGTGCGGTTTCCCAATGGTACACAGTGAACCAGTGAACCAGCAATGCTTCCCAGCGAAGGGATCATTCTAAGAACGTATAAGAGCGGTTCTCTCGGGTGTTGGCGGCAAGGGGGGAGGGGGGACAAGGAGGACACGCGGCCTACAGTCCGGCAGCAGTTCCGGACTACGGGGCGAGGCGCGTCGTCTCCCCGACCTAGTTGCAAGCCGTGACTGGCGTGGTGCCTTGCAGTTCCTCCGCGGTGTTCCTTCGTGCCCACGGCGTCAAGGGCGTATCTACTGTCGAAGGGGCAGGGGTCAACACTCCTCAGCATCATCCGTATTGAACAGCAATTCACATCTAATTTCTCGTTTCAGGATTTTGTCAATTCTTTTGCGTCAAGAATAGTTCGTAAAGTGGAATTTTAAGACTTTAAGAGACTGAAAATGGTATACTGTTACTATTTATTCTTATAATTGTTGGGGCGTAGAATATCTATAAGATTTTGGTAGTTCAACAGTAAACGTAAGTTTTGTTTTCGTACTTTGTCAAATAGTGTTTCATTATTGTTATTTAATAGTGTAACACAAATAAAAATATGTGTTTTTTTTTAATTTTGGGTTTCCATTAGACCTTGAATAATTCGAGTCGCGTTGAAAAAAAAGGGCTAATAAATTTATATTTTGGTTAATGTTTTACACAAACATTAATTATTTAACCTATTGAATAGATAATTGAGTATTCCGCAATTGGACTTTTATTTTTGTTTTATTATGCTTAATAATGTGCGTAGTTAATACTGTAAAGTAGTTTACGAATACGTTTACAAATAACTTTAAGTAATGAGTTTGCCTCCGTAACATGTGACGACAAATGTTTTCTGTTTGTCTGGACTCTGACCGCACCCCTGGTGGGTCCGCCACCAGGCATACACCGCTGTGCTGCGGTCAGCCCGGGAGGTATACCTCCCGCGCAACTCCGCCGACCTGCGCCTGGAAGCCTCGAGAACACGTGACCGCCTGTTGGCCGGAAGTCGCGCAGCTCAGCGCGGTTTATTCAAACAGGCGTGGACGAGCAGCGGTGTACACCGTCAGTGACGTCACGCCGAACACCCGGAACCGGACTCTGTCACGCTGCAGTGGTAACACGCCCGCTCCTCAGTTTGGGACATAGTTAACGAGGCAGTCCGATAGTCCAGGCTCTCGGAGGGAATACTCGTGGGACGAGTGTTGGCTATGTGGGATCGCTGAACGAGTCGGCGAGTGGAGGAGGCGACTTGTGAGTACGTTGCTACGGGCTGGGGTGACGGCGGGCATACCAACTGTGACATGTCATCCCTGATGTGACCGACACACGTGTGTTGCTGTGAAAATTTTAATGCGCTCACTGAAGGAGCAGTGAGGCAATAACGAACACATGAATATTATTTGGTTAAGCGAGTCAACGAGTTTGAAGAGTGACTGCTTGCCGCTCCATCTTGTGGCCAGAAGTAAAACACTTATCTTCATTATAACAGGGTGAGAAAGACTTAGTCTTTAGCGGAGGCTGAGGTCCGAGAAAGAGCCGTCATATGCGAGTTGCGGACTCGCTTCGAGGTCCGTGACTCACTTGGTGCAAGTTGGTGACGTCTCTGCCCGGACTGGCATCAGAGTCTAGTGGGGTGCGAAGCGAGTAGGCCGACAGTGAATACACTGTGAAGCGAGTAGGCCGACAGTGAGTACGCTTTGAAGCGAGTACTCTGCGAAGCGAGTAGGCGGGCAACGAGTACGCTGCGAAGCGAGTAAGCCGACAGCGAGTACGCTGCGAAGCGAGTAGGCCGACAGTGAGTATGCTGTGCACCAAGTAGGCCGACAGTGAGTACGCTGCAAAGCGAGTAGGCCGACAGTGAGTACGCTGCGAAGCGAGTAGGCCGATAGTGAGTACGCTGTTAAGCGAGTAGGCCGACAGCTAGTACGCTGCGAAGCGAGTAGGCCGACAGCGAGTACGCTGTGAAGCGAGTAGGCCGACAGCTAGTACGCTGTGAAGCGAGTAGGCCGACAGCTAGTACGCTGTGAAGCGAGTAGGCGGACAGCGAGTATGCTGTGCACCAAGTAGGCCGACAGTGAGTACGCTGCAAAGCGAGTAGGCCGACAGTGAGTACGCTGCGAAGCGAGTAGGCCGATAGTGAGTACGCTGTTAAGCGAGTAGGCCGACAGCTAGTACGCTGCGAAGCGAGTAGGCCGACAGCGAGTACGCTATGGAGCAACTAGGCCAACAGTGAGTATGCTGTGCACCGAGTAGGCCGAAAGCGAGTACGCTGCGGAGCGAGTAGGCCGATAGTGAGTACGCTGTTAAGCGATTAGGCCGACAGCTAGTACGCTGCGAAGCGAGTAGGCCGAAAGCAAGTACTCTGCGAAGCGAGTAGGCCGATAGTGAGTACGCTGTTAAGCGAGTAGGCCGACAGCTAGTACGCTGTGAAGCGAGTAGGCGGACAGCGAGGATGCTGCGGAGCGATTAGGCAGACAACGAGTACGTTGTTAAGCGAGTAGGCCGACAACGAGTACACTATGGAGCGAGTAAGCCGACAGCGAGTACGCTGCGTAGCGCAGCTACAGAAACGAACGACGAGCATCAGAACGAGTTGGCTTAGATTGAACTCGTTTGCTCCAAGTCGAATTTTCAAGGCGAATTACTTTCTGGTGTGTGTGCTGTATCCACGGTGTGGTTTTAAGCCCTCCAGGCTAGAATACTTCGCAGGTCTATGTAAGCTGCAATTTTTTTTTTCAAAAAAATTTTAATACGTTTAAATTTTAAAGGTTTTTGACAAAAATTAAGAAAACTATTTTTTAAAAAACTTAATTAATAAAGGATTAACATTTTTAATGAAATTAGTGGTTGAAAAGAAAAAGCGGGTTAATAAACAACCCAAATTCCCTACAAACCAGTAAAACTAAATCTTTAGCCCAACAGACTTGAAACTATAACATTTTTGTTTCATATTCATAACAACATATTAAAATTATATATTTAAGGGGCATGCATTTTTCACGGTAAGATTCCATGATATGATGAGTTAAAACACTGTAGCATCGTTTGTGTTTCGTGATTGGGTGAGTTTCTCCCGGGTACATATCGATTGCAACAACACCAATCACAGCAAACGCGTTCTGAATGGCTCGGTAACACAAGGCGACGACTTCTCTCGCAGACGGCCGCCAATCACAAGGAAGAAACCACAGGTGTGGGTATACCTTGTTGCAGTCTAACAAGTGTTCAGATCTTTTCGTAAAAAATGCCTGCCCCTAGTTATAACTAGAGCTACAACTATCTTGCGGATTCATAGGGTAGCAGAGTAGACTTTAAGCACACACACAACATTGCCCTTGACACTTTCTTGACCCTACGACAGGTGTAAACAAGGAGCAGAAGTGCTTACGCAATCACATGCACCCTGCCAGAAGATGTGACGTTATCATTAGAGCCATGGAATTTTCGCGCATTCATTTAGTCGCAAGCTAGAATGCAAACCTTCACACTGCCGCACTGTGTTCGTGATTGGACCTCAGTTATCTGGACACGCCCCTCTACGACCGTAAGCCAACGATGCCCAGCTAGGAGAGAAGTAAGCGAATCAGCTAGTGCCAAATAACAAGGATAAAAATGTTCTCGCTAAGAAATCAACCAATGGGAAAGTAAACATGGGTCGAGCACACCTATAACTTTGAATTCTATCCTGAGGCCAGAGGAATCCGCGAAATATCCGGGACTCTAGTTATCATTGCAAAATGGGCACTAAAATTGAATTACTTATGTATAGGCAAGTTTATCCTAACCAGTAGTTGAAACAATGTGTAAAAAATGGTAAGCCCCCTCACCGTTATCTTTGAGGAACAGGATACGCCAGTATTGAAGTTGGTTACGCCGCGCATCTCGAACAAAAGACCGGGTAGTACAGCATCCTCCACAGAGGTTTGTTTCGCGGGCGATGGAGGAGGGGTCGATAGCGCCGGGGGGGGGGGGGGGGGGCTACGTAGCGCACGGGCGGAATACGTATTTAGACTTGTGATTCAGCAACACGGTCGTCCGGGAAGTAACTTTTTTTTTTAACTCGGGATTCACGGCGTCAAAGCATCTTCTCCCCCAACAACGGCACGTGAATCGTCGAGGGGAAAGCCCGCCTACCCGCGTGTTAACTGTCTGTGCGCGGAGCACAGACTGTGCGGTGCGTCTGTGCACAGACTTCCCCACGTCTGCATCACGTGTTGGGCGCCACACGTGAATATGTTGCGCTTCGTCCAGAGGAATGTTTCAAAAACCAATATTTAATTACCTGTGATATTACTATGAAGCTCGTAGGTACAATAGTTTAATTTGACGAATTTCTAAACCATCGTGAATTTAGTCGCTGTTTAAAAAAATTTTCATTGAAATATTGAAATAAATCGGGGTAAAACTTTTAATTTTCACGTATTTTTGACGTGTGAACCCTAAGGTTAATTATGATATTTATCACGTTATCCAAAACCAATTAATAGTCTAGCGCGTAGCAAAACGAATATTTCAAGTGTTTCGTTACCTTATACACGGTCGTTATTTTCAAAAATTTACGATGGACAACAGTTGCCTTCAATGGATTTTGCATGACAGGAACAGTGTAAATAAATTTGTGTGAAGTTTATAAATATGAAATGTTAATTATCACACTAAAATGAAATAAAAAAATTTCCCATGCCTAAATGGTATACCGCCAATATTGGTTTAGGGAAACTTCAAATACATAGGAACGGTACAATTATTGGTAAAGTTGATTTCCAATACAATTTTACAGATTAATAATTTCCATTAAATGTCGAGGAACGTCATGATTTTTTTAGCACAGCGAACGTTCGCATAAAGAACTGCACGAGTATTTGAATATAACTGTGATGAAAAACCAATCAGAGAAACATCCAACGAATCCGAATACGCAAAAATAAACTATTTTAAAACAAAAACAAAACAAAAATTAGAACGACCAAACACGCTTGAAGCGTGAAAAAATATCGGAACAAAACTAAGCGTATCGTAACTGTTATTTCGTGTGAGTTATTTAATAAAGAATTTAATTTTAATTACAGGTAGAAAATATAACATTATCATTCGTCCCACAAAAGTCGCTTTAGTAGCACGTACGTTTAATCGCTTCAGTTGTGACTAGAGATCTAAAAAAATTCATGTAATCGTTTAGTGACAGTACAGATTGCAAAAGTTGGTACACTACACCTAAATGATTCTTGCTGTTGGCTCACATGGTATTTGGCAAGCCTGAAGGACTAGAAGCCAATGACAAGCACCTATAATAACTTCTGACCAATCACGTGTGACCCGTGGGTCGTGATGAGACCTGGCTGCAGCCAATGAACACGTGGCATCGACTTGACACTGCACACGTTTGTGCAGCCTAGCCTGGCGACAGGAAAAACCGAACATTCTGCAGGCTTTGAAAATTTCAAAAACTCTTCTCAGTCTATGTTCCGTACTGTTAGGCTTTTAGACAGTTTTCATATAAAAATCATGCATAACAAATGGGAGGGGGGGAAATGAAAACCAAACGAGCTGACAAATCGAAATGAAATAACTTTTGTGTGTTCTTTCACTCAGTTTTGTTTATCTCGGACAGACTATAAAGGCCTCTTAAGTGAATAGATTATAAACTCCTCTAAACTGGGTGGATAATAAACGCCTATAAACTTTTGTCAACGGACTTTGTCAGAGACGGCTTACACACTTATAAAATAATTCCTTAACAGTAGGGATTGGAAAAATTCGCGGTTTCAACTGTGTAGCAGAGTAGACTTGAAACACGTGTAAATCTGCTTCGCGTCGATTACTGGACTGCAGTGACCTTGACGACCCTTAGCCAGTCGTAAACAAGGAGAACAAGTGGTTTCCCAATCCATCACGTGGAAACAGCCACAGGATGCTACTTGTTCTACCAATGAAAACCTTGACTATGGCGAGTTCAGTCTAGCCTGGAGTGAAATTAATCTGCACAATAACAGCGGCTCTAGATGCAAAAATGTCCTGCCCCCACTGTTAAAAATTGACATTTCAATTAGCCGTGTGCTTCTGTGTTACCGTAAGGCAGTTGTTTCATCGATATACATGAATATGACAGTTCTTATCCATTTTTTTTTTATTGTGAACACAAAAGTAAATTCCGGCATCATATTCAACAAGTTTTTAAGGGACCTGTCGAAGTTACTTTAAATCAAACCGCAAAATATAAGATTCACTTTTCACAAACAATTTAAGAACGTAAAATATATTTCATTTTATCACAAAATTAAAAAGATACAGTGAAATTAGAATTAATATGCATTTACTCCATGGTAAAAATTATTATTTCAACATAGAATTTAAGGCATTTTGACGCTAAATTGTTGTTAAATATTTATATTCTGTATCAGGGGAAGAATCTAAAAGCATGTAAGTAAAATTCTTTAATTTTTTCCATCGGTATAATTAAATCATAGGAGAGAAAAATGTTACAATTACAGGGAGCAAAAGAAAAGACTGCTCCCCTAGGGTATAACGGCTACATGGGATCTGATGTACGTGTAATTGTCGCCCTAAGGTGTACCTTCCTTTTTTATAGCGATAGCCTCATCTCCAAGTCAAGTTGGATTTCCAAGTAGATTTGAAACCGGCGAATTAAAACTTTATCCTTAAGTACTTCAGTAACTGCTCAAATGGTCACCAAAAATAATTTTCACTTGAATATACTTAAACTATATAGAACATTTTGTCACAAAATTTGCAATATTAAACTATTATTTTCATTACATGTTGATGCGTGTGGATATTTTTTTGTATTTTTAAATATCAATCATGCATGCATGTATCAAAAACTCGTTCATATACATTTTATGTTATAATGTAGGCATTTAATTCAATCTTAAGTAAAACCATATAGCAAAGTAGTTTATACTGTTCGTTTGAATTTTTAATTTTAAAATACTTAAATATATTTTACTTATTACATTATTTTATTTTTTATCGCATCAATATTGTCAAAATGGTAACTATAAAATAAGAAACGGAAAGCTGAACTGCTACAAAAATCATTGAATATTTACGTTAATTTAACTAAGGTATGAAATAATAGTAGCATTTACACAAAATATGTTCCAGTTACTTAAACCGTATTTTGTTTCACAAATGGGCAGTTGTGAGCTGCTGCTGAGGAAGCGTGGAGTCTGTGGGGTCGCGTGTCGCTGCCCGAGGTCAAGGTCACAAGCCAGAGCGCCGCTCCGCTTCTGAGCTTCCAGAGGCGAACTCTAAGCCTAGTAGAGTAGTTGTTAACATAATGTTGCGTTGCGTGTTTTCTATTGTGAAGAGATTTTTTACCGCAATTTTCTCACACCTAAAACGTATCTTGGGAAAAAATCTCAGCTAAAAAAAAACCTATTTGTTGACTAATCGTGAGAACAATACTATAGTATAATAGCATTTCATTGAATTTGGTTTTGTAATGAAATGAGACGCTACGCAGAAATTATAAGCACGTTTAAGTAACGACACTTGGAGATGTTTGATGATAGACCCACATTTTCCTGCCACAGTACTTCCGACGGTATAATTTTCCGCAGTAAAAATTTATGTATTTAGATTTTTATATGGTTTTTTAAAATCAATGAAAAGGGACTGGAAAATTTCGCGTTTCCAAATTCCTCCAGGCTAGACTCTGCGCTTCTCTATGCACTTGAGCAGATCACATCTGCTCATTGGCTACTGACTCGTGACACCTGTTACCTGGGGTGCTTTTGAGTCGATGCTTCGATTGTGGAGGGGTTTTCATTGGCTCAGAGTACTTCAGAACAACTGTGAGCCAATCACAGAAGCATCCTAGTCTATTGCGAATTGAATCTGCAAACTTTTTTGTCTCTACTAATGAATAATATTTTTAACCATCTGTACACGAATCAATGCCTCCTAATTATCCAACTCCCGAATATTTTAGCACCAGTATCTACAAAATATTTAATGTTTCGACATTGTGTTATAATAAATTCTAAGTTGTGTATGAAAATGCAGGTCACTTTGGCTTTTATTAATCAGTCACAAAATAATTTATTCGGTATTTAATATTCTATGAAGATTCAGTATCGATGGAACGACTGCGCACAAATTGGTTGCCTGCTAATTAGAAACGACGATATTCCACCCTTAGCGTTCACGCCGTGCTAGGACTTGGAAACAAAATACGTTTGTCCTGATGACCACCCTAAAACAACATGTGATTGATTAGGATTACTCATACAATTTGCTTCCAGCTTAACACCCGGGCTTCTTTCTCGAGTACGAAAGTGAACATAAAATGTGAACAAGAAATTGAACAGTAATTCCAGTTTTTCATATCATACAGGAAAGATGTTGGACGTATCAAACGGTACAGGTTAGTCGTAGGCCATGATAAATTTTGCATTAAACTTTACATCATCTAAGGCTGTTGTTGCTTCAAACCAACATACTTTAAAGTAAACATACAAAAATTATTTAAGAAATTAACTATGAAAATCGAAACCTTTAAAAATATTTTACTAGTGTAACGTGTATTTGGAAGATGTTGGTTTGAAATTGCACTATAATTAACCTACGGTGAGAAAACAATTTTTAAATTAGCTGCTCTGAATACGTAGTGAATAATTTAATGAATGTTTACTTCGAACTTGTAGAATAAACATAGTGAAACATAGAACCATTTCTTAGTGGCATTCTCTCAAAACGGTATTGTTCATTTGAAATAGAGAAATTTTTGTTTCTCATATATTTGAGGTTTTTGGGAGGAATTGTTATTCCCAAAAAAAACTGCAAATTTTGGCGGATTTTGGCGAATGTTGGGCAAAATTTTCCCAAATTATTGGTAATTTTTGGAAAATTTTGAAGGTCAAGGTCTTCCAAGATGGCCGCCGTGACGTCAAATCAAAGATAGCGGCCTGGCGCCGAACCGGCCGATATATACTACTCATGTTGCTTTTTCTTACGTGAATTTGATGAACTTCTTACTTAACGTTCAGGCGGCCACGCCAGAAAGACTGCGACACTAAACCGCGACAAACATCGTTCGCAACCACTGGCTCAACTGACTCCATATCAACATCATAAGTATCAGAGAGCTTATGTACGTCTATTACCAAACAGTTCTCAACATTCCCCGTCGCTTCTCGCGAGCAGACGGCTGGGGCTCGCTCAAGCGCTATTTCTCGCCTCATTCCCGGGCACGTTTCGCCCCACCGACCCATTTCTCTGGTTACTTTTTGCCTCATTCGATACCTACCACACTTGTATGCATTTTTTAATGCTTCTGCTCGGACGATTTTGCTTGTTTTCTTTCTTTTCTCCAACATAACCTGTTTTCGCTAAGGCATTTTGTAATTAATGACTCCAATACCAATGTTAATAACTATATAGTAGAGACCTGCAAAATTCGCGGTTTCGATGGCCTTCAGGATAGACTGCACTTACCCCTGTACACTCGGGAAAATAACGCAAGTTCATTGGCTGCCGACTTGTAAGTCGTCTCAGCTGGTTTGTCTGTGATTCGATCCTTCTTTGGTTGAGGGTTTATAACTGGTTGAGATTCGTCCAGATGAACAGTAAGCCAATAGCAAAATTATCTAAGAGGTATATGTGTTTGAATTCTATCCTATCACCGAATGCATCCGCGAATTTTGCAGGTCTCTACATTATAGTAATTACACACAACCGAACTTCTCAGTACCTACTCTCGAGCGACTTCAAGTTCATATCGCGCAAATCGGTCTGTTACATACGGAGTCACAGCTCTCACTGACTTCCATTCGACGCTCCCCACCAACGCTCATGACGTCATCACTGAAAATGTTACCCGGGCGAGTCATACGTAACGACAACGAGCAAAGTCTGTTCTACTGAGACATCTCTACTTCAACTCTCTAGCTTTCATAGTTTATGAGTTCAAGCGGTGACGAATCCTCGGCCGAAGTGACACCCAACCCGAGATTTAAGACATTCATATTCCTGTCGGAAATTCATGCAAACAAAATTTTTATCTTTAAGTTTAGGATTTTTCCAGTTATTATAAAATCGCTCTGCGAAGAGATGAGTGTTGCGGGTAGCCTACCAGCCTCTCGTGCAGGCGCAAGCCCTGTGCTCAGCCAGGGTCTGCCCCACGGCAGTAAATAGTAAACCAGTTCCAAAAACTGTCAGAGAAATGATGACGGATCATATTTCTAGAGAATTAACTGTTAGCGTACAAAATCATTTCCACGCTAAGCATATAAGTAGGGACCTGTAAAATTCGCGATTTCAAATCCCTAAAGGATAGACTCCATGCTCCTCTATGCACTCGTGCAAATTACATCTGCTGATTGGTTACCGACTCGTAACACCTGTTGACTGGAATGATCGTGATTCGCTAATTCTTCTGTTAAAGATTTTTCATTGGCTCAGAGTCCTTCAGATAAACTGTGGCCCAGTCACTGAAGCAAAATAATGTCAAAAGTATTTGGACTCTATCCTATCGCAAAATGAATACGCGAATTTTATAGGTCTCTACATATAAGACATCCTTTATATCTAGGCTACAAACATCAATTTTACCTAATTCTAGAATATTTGTGGCAGCTAACTACGCTAAAAAAAAAGCTACTACGACAAATACGTTATGGCAGTGAAGATTTAATAAAATCTTAAAGCCTTTGAAGACCAACCTAATCGCATAGACTTTATATGTGATCTGCGCAACATGTCGACTCTTTGGAGTTTGTGATATGACTGTATTCTCGAAAACACATGTAGCCCCGAACAAATTTGCAGCAGAAAACATTAGCTTTACAATTGCCAATGTATAATAACGTTGAACAACCATTAAAGTAAGTATAGGCAAAAGACATAAAAGTACGTCCTTTGAATGATTACTTTTAAGATATTAAGTGTTTGATTTGTTTTAAAAGTGTATAGTATGTAAGTGTTAGTGTGCATAACACAAAGGCTTCTCAGAAAAGGATGCATGTCAATTATTGAGATATATTTTAATTAATATTTACATTAAAATTTGAAAAGTGTATGTGTTTTGGCTGACTACATTTGAAGCGTTTCTGGCCGATATGAAAATCAACAGAGTTTAATAGTTTTATATATTTGTTAAAAAAAATCCTTTCCATAGCGAACTAAATTACTATCATAGCAATTTACGTTCAGCAGGTTTGCTTTATAAAGTTGAATAGATATCGTTTATCAGTCACCACTATTTTATTAGCATAGAAAACTAAAAAGTAAATGCATTATCGTTGTGAAGCTAGTAAATCAAAATCATTTAGATTGTTATTCAGTACTGCTAGATATAATCTTTGTTATGGCATATTATTTTGTGTTTTTTTTAATATTATTTAATATACAAATAGTGGCTGTATATCTGACGAAGATTAAAATAACTTGAATTTTGGTAAAAGTTTCAAAAGCAAAACTTTTTTTTAATTTGTTTCGAAAATGCAGTCCAAACATATTATCTGCATAATCGAACAAGAAACAAAATATTTATTGTTCTATAGGTTTATGTTTTCTAAGAAATCGAAGTAAATCACACGATGGAAACTTAGAAGAATTATTTCAGAGATAAAAACTCAATGAGGAAAACACTTGGAAAAATAGATTAAATAAATATTTCTTGAACTCCACAAGTTTTTACCAATAATTTTCTGGGGAAAAGTCACCACATTTAATTATCGATATCACAGTTCAATTTAAAATTTTATGTAGCAAAACTTTAAGTGTAATTTATTCAAGAAATATTATGTATGCTACGTTCGTAATGAAATGTTGAAATAAATTATTTTTCCAAATATTCTGAGACATGGTGGTCCAAGAGAGAGAGACTGACCTCTAAGTGCAGGGCGCCGGGAGGTGGTAGCCTGCCGAGCCGCGACAGCCGAGGCCCAGGCGGGCGGGACTGCACCTGCTTCGTGCGGGCAGCCGCCTGAAGAGAGCTCCACGCCGCAGCGGCAGCCTCCGCCACCTCAGTGAGCGCCCGCTCCGCGCCGGGTATATATCGCCGAGGCGTCCCCCTTCTTCCCCTGCCGCCCCTACTTCCCCTGCCTCCCCTACTTCCCCTGCCTCCCCTGCTTCCCCTGCCGCCCCTACTTCCCCTGCCTCCCCTGCTTCCCCTGCCGCCCCTACTTCCCCTGCCGCCCCTGCTTCCCCTGCCTCCCCTGCTTCCCCTGCCGCCCCTACTTCCCCCCTCCGAACCGGCGCAAAGACCGCTCGTTCTTTGCGCAGTGGCGCGTGATGCCCTCCCTCCCCTCCCCCGCCCTACTTCCCCGCCTCCCCCACCCCACCGCCACTTGTACCGCCCCTTTTTCCCGACCCTGCGCATCAATCACACACTTCCCCGACGACCGCCAGACGTTTTTGTCCGCCCTGTGGCGGCGCGCAGCCGCGTCCATTAGCGCCGACTGGGTGTCGCGAAACCAGCTCACGCACGCCACACACATGTACACACACATGCACACTAACAGTCAACATCCGAACAGAAATTTTTGGCGGTTGTTCTTCACAAAAACAAAATTGAAAACATACATACGACTTATGGTTAGGGACTGGAAAATTTCGCGCTTTAAGGATAGACTCCACAGTCACGTATGTACTCAGAGAAAGACCACTTGTTTATTGGCTACTGACTTGTGACACGTCTGCTCGGTCAAGGATTTATCATCGTCCTAGAGTTCTCCTCATCAATTGCAGATGCCGTACTATGGTTTAGGTATGTGTTCCAATTTCAACCTATCGCGTAACGACTCCTTGAAGTCTTCCGGTCTGTACTTATGGTCTAAAGAGCTTCCCAAGGTTGGTATTCGCCTTTCAAGTTAGAGCGGATCAACATTTTATTGCAAAAATAATAGAAGCATGTCTACAAAGGATGTGAAACGGTGCAACACTGGATAAGTTTTAATTAAACATTGTTACTGTCGTAAAACGATTTAACTGAAACAATATGTGATAACACGTTAATTTTCCATCCTTTTATTTGACATATTGTTACGTATTGAGGTTTTTTTCTGTGGTATTGATCGCGGAATAGGGTCGTGATTTGTGTTACTTTATTTCAAATTGTGTTCTGTGTTCGTTAACGTCTGCTTCTCTCAGGTGTTCCCATGATTCCGTAAGATGCTTTATAGACGGTTGTGGAAACAGTTGAATTCCAGTTTGTCGCCGAAAAATAAAACTTCTTCGTGTCTCTACTTATAGTTGGAATAAGTGTTTTTTTAACACTGTAAACATTATTTTCTGGTGATCATGGACGTCGCAGTACGACTGATTGTCCGACCCTTGTCTGAGCCAATGGGAAAAAACCCTCCAGGAACAAACTGTGTTAAACATTAGCAAGTAGATAGTTTTGCAGTGTAATTACTCCTGCATGGTCTCCTAGCGACCTCGCTAATTATAAACTGTTGAAATTTTTCACCTCATATTCATCGTGTGCACTAGTCGCAAAAGTATCCAGGAATTCGTCCACCTACAAATATTTTCGTAAAATTTATGGATACTGTGATTACTTTAAACATTAATTACAAAAAAAATTTAAAATGTGCTTGTACTTATGTACGCACGTTAGAAATTTAAATAACTAAACTTTTTAAGTAGGTAATTTTTTTAATATTTTTTTTGGAATTTTTTCGGAATTTCTAGCATAAAAATTACAGATTTTCAAGATGGCGGCCGTAACTATAATTGCAGCAGTTACGTCTTAATACAAGTTGGTGGTACTGACATGAACAGGAGATGATATTATTACTTCAAATTAAAAAAAAATTGCAAGTCCGAATATGCATGATATTTTTATGTATCCTACCTTATTTAATTCTCAGTCTGGTAAATGTCTCGATGGCCGTGCGGTTAAAGGCGTATGTTTTCTAACCTAAAGATCAGAGCGGCGATGGTTCGAATCACAACGCTTCCAATGTATTTTGCATAAAAAAATTAAATTTAATATGCCGATAAGGACCATAATAACTATGATAGGTAATGGAACATCGACATTATGTGATGAGACAGAGTGATGCTGGCGCTCTCTAGGAACAAACAGCAGAAACAAAGTCGGCGGTATCCAAGATTGCGGTCTCCAGCGGAACAGAAAAAAAATCAATATGGCTGCCGTGGCGAAAATTTCATCAAGAGTGAGTGGGGCGCTCGATTTAAAGATGGTGAATCCAAAGATGGTGGATCCAATATGGCCGCCAAGGTCAAGATCAAAGGTCAAGGTCATAGTCAAAGGTCAATGTCATCCAAGATGGCCGCCGTAACGTCATCGGAGATGTAGGTTCCAAGGCAGCAGAAACCGCCACAAACCACACCCTGAACCCTGTGCCCGGACATACTTTCCTATACTACTAACAGCAAATAAAAACGATTTATTTTGCAATTTATACTTACAAACCACTATTTAATTTACATTAGGTTACTAAGTGGTATTGCCATTACACAATTATTTTCAAAAATGCACGTGAACAAGAGGTTACGACTGTAGACTAACAGCCATTAAGTCGTGGGTTCGATTATAAGCACAAGTGCATATGTAAATAATTTTAGTTATAATACACCAAATGCTATGACGTATGTACCAAAGCATAGCAACTGTACTTTTACATTTATGTAGTATTGCTACTGTAGCACATTAGCAAAAGTACATCAACATATTTAGGTGTAAAATTACACTTACTTAAATCGATGGGAACTCTGCGAGCACACACATTTTGTGTAAAATTACAGAGTTTGTTTTTAAAGTTTTTTTTTACAAACGGAACACACTTATTCGGAAAAGTAATCTGGTGTAGTTTAAACAAACAACTTTTCGTTTGTGGAAAAATTTTCGTCGAAAGGTACCTCGGTTTTCTCGTGGTTCTGCTGTTTCCACAGCGTATTCATTCCTTCAATGCTTCATCAGCGCCTCTTCTTGTATCTCGGCATCGACGAGACTTCAAGCCTGAGGAATTGTCGTTATATTGCAGCACCGGGGTGAACTGCAGTGTTATGTACAAATAAGGTTAGTAGTATACAAATGTATGTCCTGAAACAGGGTTCTGGGTGTGGATTGAAGATTGTCGGCGCCAAATTGGACTGTGACGTCACGGCTGCCATCTTGGATTGTTGTGACCTTGACCTTTGACCTTGACCATGATATTGACAAGAATAATCGGAAGCACACGGAGAAAACCGCCACACGTTTTCTTTGATATCATAAAATTACACGAAAAAATTAATAAAAAAAATAAATAAAAAAATCACAAAAAATTCAAAAACAGATTCTAGCTTGTGAACTTCTCATTGTTGAGCAAAGAATTAATAATTAATAAATAATTATACCATAGCGCTGCTTCTGACATTGGTTCTCTGTTAATCTGGAGGACTGAGGGCTAATTAGAGACCCTCACTCATAGAAGTGTCGAATCACAGGCCACCCAGTCGAGACGACTCACAAGTCAGCAACCAATGAACAGTTGGCATTTGCCCGAGCGTGTAGAGTGTAGTAGAGTCTATCCTGGAGGTCATTGAACCCACGAATTTTGCAGGTATCTAATCATTTGTACACATTATTAGTGAGGAAAGTCACTAAAATTATTGAAGTGCATATGTCGAACAGTGTAGCGCTGAAACCCGGCGGAGAGCTAGGCGGGATAAAAGGAACGGCGACAGGCGACAGAAGGGTCGATGTTGCTAGCGCCGAGCGCCTATCCCTCTTTTCGCCCCCCCGGGGGTGGGGAGTGCGCCCCGTGGGTGTTGTGGAGGTGGAGGGGAGGCACGCCCGCGCCAATCACAAGTCTGGTGTTTAATTAATCTTCCGGTTCCGCTGTGCGCGCTTGTAGCGTCTGGCTCTGGCTGGACCCGTATATTCAGGGGGGGGGGGGGGGGGCGAGGACAGAACAGAAGGCTTCGCGTTGAAAGAGCTTTTCTGCGCCACGATTTCCTTTATCCGGGTGCCATTTCGCACCAGCACACTGCGCAAACTATGGCGCGACAACCATACACAAGTTTGGTATGTGCGACCACAAACAAATAACTGCACAGCGAAATGTGATAGTGAAAAATGGAAACATGTGGGCGAGTATTTCAGTACTGGGCAGTGATGTGTAACATCTAACCTCGATATTGAGCAAAATTCATTCGTTGTCATGTTGTAAATAAACTTATATGACGAAACGAGGACACGAAATTGAATGCAGAATTTTTTAAAACTATGCCGGGCGTAGTAAATTTATTTTAAAAATTTTCAAACCACTTTTCTGGATGCGAATCACACGTAGTTTCCGCACCCGCCGCTAGAGTTCTCTGCAGGAGCTGCTACGTCAACTATCAAAGCAATATTTGCAGGGTGCAATTTTAAACTTTATAATAAACGACTGCGATAAAAGCAAAAAAGAGTTTAAAAAATTGGTTGTTTGTAAAGTCGGTTTACGGACGATAGTTTAACTTGACAACGTCATAACACAACAATGATGAAATGATCGCTAACTTTTATGAATAAAATTGAATCATTTTAATTTTAATAATAAAATAATAAATACTTGAAATTATACTAGTAATCATATTTTTAAAAAGCAAGAATAATTAACCTTTATTGCCGAAATTGTTGTTGTAATAAGCAATGAAAACCACATTAACTTTTCACTTCACTTTATAAACAGTCGACGAAACAGTTCACGTGTAGATGACTTGTAATTAATTTTAAAAACTGGCGTTTAGCTATAAAGTTTAAATATAATTATGAACAAGTTTTCATATAAATAAACTGTAATCAAATATATATCATCAATTATATTAATCACCATAATTTTATAGTCAATTGTAACATAACCTATTATTACTGCACTCGCCGACAGCGTAACGGGAACAGCGTAACGGAACAATGTGCGTAACGGAACACTTTTTCGTGCGTGCAGCCGGCGGCGTTCATAGATTTATTAGACGTTGTCACGGCAACAAAATACTAAACATCGGCTTTCGACCTGATCATCGACTAGAAATGTTTATCACAATACTGCTCTTCTTGTTCAAATATATTCAACAATGAATGCTATAAAGTTTTCCTTCGGCCACAGTTAGCATCAATTGGTTACACATGTCCGTTCCACGCTACTTCCGTTCCATTCTCAAAATTACTCCTACAAAATGCCGTATATCGAGAGCTAAGATGTAACACATAAAAAATCTTAACGCCAATTATAGTATTATACCATTCTACATCATAGGCGGAAAGTTTCCCAGTATGAACATTTCGCATATGTCCGTGGACTGGGTCGATCACTTAAGACCTGATGAAGCTTTTCTTCTCATTCGTTCGCGAAGAAGCCGCCTGCACCCCACATAGCAAATAAATCATTTTTACCTCAACGTAACATGTAGCGACATCTGTTGGTGAAACGCAAAACCACTTGGCCATGAATCTTTCAAAATTGAAAATTAGCTGATGGATAATTTAAATTAGAAATTAAGTATTTGTTTCAATGTAAAACTTTCAGTATACATTTGGTCATCGGTGTGGTTACTGCAGCAACGAGTTTACCTTGAGGGAAAAAAAAAATGCTAATCACCATGCCAGGAGCGAGTGTATTTTGGGTACTTACTACAAATCATTTAACTATAGCCAGTGCCACACATCGTTCAATCGAAGAAATGTCTTGAATAAACATCGCAGTATCGATACTAATAAACTGACATTATAACAACGCCGACGACAATTTATTAGACTACTACAATGGTAACGAAGAGTGTGAAAATGCTGATTATAACAATACTAGCCCATATCTCGCTAATGATTTAAAATGAAAGCTAACGAAGGAATTAGCATTTTCAAGGGAATTAAAAAATATATATTTACACCAAATTCTAGTAGCCTCCACAAAACTGAGAATAATATCGAAGCACCTGTAGCTCTGAGAACAAAATGAAGGAAAAGACGCGATATTATAAATTAATCATCCTGGCCAATTAAATGATAATGACGACCACTGGGATTATGAAAATTTTAATGTCATTTAGGCTGGCGTAAAAACCGAGGACTTTCAAGATTTTCATAAAATTGACAGTAAAGGTGTAAAGAAGATTGTGGCATCAGACGAAATTGATTACAGATCGTGGAAAGAACCAAACATATTGGTGCATACGTTAAGACTTTGACTTTATTTGCAATATGACGAAAATTTATATGTTATAAAAGAAACATGGTCTGTACTTTGAAAACTATGAGTTGTGGGCTACATACAATAATAACTTGTATAATCTACAAGTGTCTGTTAAAAGCCAGTTACATGGAACAATTTGGCTTGGCTACAATTATTTTAGGTGGTAAGAAAAACATACGTTTATGACTTGTAAATATTCTGTACTTAACAGACTCTCCGGAAAGTTACTCAACAATGTTAATCCTTACTTGGGTTTCAAAATAGAAGACCTCAATGAAGTAGGTACCATCAGAAATAGTTTATAATAGTTCCTCCAACGCCATTTTTTTCAGGCTGAGGATTAGGATTGTCGACGCCATCTTGGATCTTGGTGTCATAATTCTTCAAAAATGTCTAAAAGTGACTCAAAATTACGTAGAAATTTCCCTATTTCGAGGGAAAACTACCCGTTTTGAGGGAAAATTTCCTGTTTTAGTCCTCAAAAATGCCAAAAGCTGGAAAAGTCCGCAAAGTGGCTTAAGAATCCAAATATACAAGCCTTCTTAAGCCGCCGAGGTCATTACCTTGACAATTAGGATGCCATGACCGCCACCTTGAATTATGACGTTACAGTTGCAATTATTGTTACGATTGCCATTTTGAAAATCAGTAATTTATATCATATAAAACCAGAAAAACTTTAAACTTCATAAAAAATGATTAATACAATTCTAATCAAATATTATTTTAAAAAACACCGTTTCACATTTCGTTACGGTCGCCATCTTGGATTCTAGAAAAGTTGCACTTTTCGTTTGGCCCGCATTCTTGGATGTGTATGATGTCATCGTTGCACGTTTATTACGGCCGCCATATTGGGTTCCAGAACGTTGCAATTTTTGTTACGCCAGCCATCTTGAAAATCTGTATTTTTGTGATATAAAATTGTAAAAAAATTAAAATATATAAAAAATCAATAAAATTTAAATAAAAAACACTCCTCCATCTTGGATTTTGACATTAAGGCCAAAAAATTTACAAATCAGTAATTATAATCAGAAACGTTTGGAAAAATTCAACTAATTTTAATACAATTTCAATAAAACACATACTTACATCATGGAGCTCTCGGTTAGAACCCGATAAGGGAAAAATAAAAATATGACGATATCCTTACTCCACGGAAGCTACCGACACTGACCTCCCACCACTAATGCCAATGTATATATATCGCCAGCTAATACGATGTCATGTCCACCATCTTGTTTTCCTCTGCAAGAGTGCGCTACCGTCATGTTAGATTAATTTTTACTTGCTATAGTGTATTAATTATTTATTATTACTGTGGCACCTGACATCTTCAAATATGGAAGCCATTTTGGAAATTCGTAATTATTTAGCTATAAATTGAGAAGATATTCCCAAAATTTATTTTAAAATTGTACAATTAATATACTGATTTATTCGATCAATTCCTATCCTTTCTTCGATTCTTTATCAATGCATAAAAATTATTTTATGTAAAAAGTATTAAGTTCAATAAATATGGTGGAAAGTCTAAAAGCAGTTTAGTTCCCAGCCAACCAGCCAGTATAAGTCGTTGAGGACATTATGACCGCCACCTTGAAAATTCGTAATAATTATCTCCGTAATTCGGGAAAAATTCCAAATTTCATCAAAAAAAGTCACTCATTAATATAATGATTATTTCGATCGATATCTCTTCTTGATTCGATATCTTTGGTTTGATTTTCAGCCAGTGATAAGGATAAATAAAGCTAAAAATAAATTTAAAATTCTGTTTCTCGTTACCTTTCGTGGAGTTTACTAATCATTAGAGGCCTGTAAAGTTCGCGTATTCATTTCGCGTTAGGATAGAGTCCAAATACTTTTGACATTATTTTGCTTCAGTGATTGGGCCACAGTTTATCTGAATGACTCTGGGCCAATGAAAAATCTTTAACAGAAGAATTAGCGAATCACGATCATTCCAGTCAACAGGTGTTACAAGTCGGTAACCAATCAGCAGATGTAATTTGCACGAGTGCATAGAGGATAATGGAGTCTATCCTTTAGGGATTTGAAATCGCGAATTTTACAGGTCTCTACTAATCATTCAATCTTAGAAAATCAACACTAGACCAGATACCTGTTCGACGAATTAGATATGTTGTCACGCTGCCTAATACGGAAGTCGATTTTTTTTTTCGATGCACGAAATACATTCCAACCATTTTATGTAGGGGAGACCGGGGTAAGTTGACGATGTTAAGCTTTGAAATGGCCTTTAACAGATAAATAAGCATTTATTATATCTTATTTGGTACCAATACGAAGTATATACTATTTTCTACCTAAAAATGTAACAAGGTTGTATTATAAATGTGTGTAGTTCTGAAGTTATTGACAAGAAACCAATTAGGTAGCACATTCGTCATCTTGCCCCAGGAGTGGGGTAAGTTGACGAACCTATTGGGGTAAGATGACGAAACAAAAATGTATATATTTATAGACAAAGTACACAATAGTTTAATAGATATCCTACACTAAACCACATTCAGGCTGTAAAGAAGATATATTGTAACATATTTGAACGACTTTGATAAAATTCCTTGCCACATAGTAACGAAAAACTGCAAGTTTTTACTTTGAATAATGTCATTAACAATAGTCACACACATAATTGGAACAGTTTTCGTGCCACCACTCAGAACATGTGGAACATTGAATCCTGTCTTCATTTGGAGGTTCCACGTAAACTTCTTCACATGCAGGGTAAGAAACACTATTTTGGCTTGATGGTTTTGCTACAGAATGATCAGAGCTTCGTTTTTCAGTTTTCTTAGTTTTTCTTTCATTTTTATTCTCTTCTTTCTGCTTCTTCTCTCTATCTCTTTGTAACAACATGTTCTTGATTGGCGAGCTTGTTATTACTGAAGCTAATCCTGTACTTCTTTTCCTTGTCGCGGTTGTCCTGTGGGCCACTGGCAATGGTTTTAAACCATAAAACGATGCCTTTTTACTACATGAACTTGCATTGGCCTTCCCAGAAGAAGGCCCTGCTTCATCGATAAGATCACTATTTTTTCTGGCTGGGCTAATTAATCAGTCAGCTCCTGAAGCATTAGGCATATAATTTAGCCACACATCCCTTGATGCATGGTCAGATGAAATTGGTATTTAAGTGGACATTAGTTCTTCACTTCCGGGAAGTTTTCTTTCCAATGTAGCCGCAGCAGCAAAATCACATTCTTTGAATATCTGAGGGTTGTAATGCTCTATCCCAGTAGCCTCAAACCCTTTGATGGCATTGCCTACAGTTGCTGCTTTTGAATAAGGTGCAGCGAAGAGATTTCCCACATTACGGTCAGTTATTTGTTGTCCGGGATGTGACACCAAATAATTGTCACAGGCTTGTGAGTAGAATGTCTTCAAATGGCCGAAAAACGAAACATCCAATGGCTGCAACCTATGCGAAGTATGTGGTGGCAATCCGACCATCACAATTCAATTATCACGACAAAAATTCACAGCAGCAGTCATCTCTACCTCCCTCCTACTCCTTTCCGTTCTCCTTTCCGTAATGCCTGGGCATCTACAAAAAAAATCAAACAAAATCGTTACGACTATTAACACAGGAAATATTTATAATATTATATGATTTCATTATAATTTTTCTTTTACATAAATGTTATTCATATCTGTATATCATTGGTTTAAATAACACATTTAATACAAAATAATGCTCACACTGTCATTACCTATGGCAAGTTGACGATTGCAGGGGCAAGATGACGAATTCGTCATCTTGCCCCCGTCAACTTGCCCCAGCAGCCCTTTTTTTGCTTTACCAAAATCACTAACAACATTAAAATAATTTCTTCAACAATCTATACATTAAAATACTCCCAAAAGTAAGCGTTTCATTTTACATGTATAAACATTTTATATAAATGGACTCTTTTCTTGTAATAGCTTAACATACGTACCTTCAATATTACAACAATGGCTCACGAAACAGACTGCCTCTCAAAACTGCCACATTCAAACTGACTGGAAAATTCCGCTGCACCTGCCTAGTAGGTGCAGATGGTGACACACAAGGTCACAGGTGCGCCAACCGTCTATCTGTGTTTCTGGATTAGTTACATACGATTGGTCATCTTACCCCGTTCGCCAACTTACCCCGGTCTCCCCTACAATGCTATTTGTGTAGGCCAAGTGTATTTGGACCACGAGACCAGGTCTATTACAATGTCAGATGTTTAGATTAGACATTTTAAACCACCAGACCTTCATTGTCTATAGCTTATTTAACATATTTCAACCAGTCAAGACAAAGTCTTTCAAATGTCAGACCAAAAGTATCGATAAAATGAGTTACAAAAATTACACCAACAGACATGTTTTACGCTTACTAATGCACCAACAATAAAAAAAAATGTTTTATCAAGACCAAGAGGATTTGACCCAGTATTTAATCAGAGCTACTACAGAATTGATTACGCACGTTTAACGAAACGACATACATACAATTAAGAAAATTACACACAGTACTCACACGGGACAAACAGTAAACACAGCACACACACTGGACACACAGTGCACACATAGTACACACATTGGACACATAATACAGTTGCCAGCACTAGTGTCAGAGATGTTGTGGCTGGTGCCAGCACTAGTGTCAGAGGTGTTGTGGCTGGTGCCAGCACTAGTGTCAGAGATGTTGTGGCTGGTGCCAGCACTAGTGTCAGAGGTGTTGTGGCTGGTGCAAGCACTAGTGTCAGAGGTGTTGTGGCTGGTGCCAGCACTAGTGTCCGAGGTGTTGTGGCTGGTGCTCGCACTAGTGTCAGAGGTGTTGTGGCTGGTGCCAGCACTAGTGTCAGAGGTGTTGTGGCTGGTGCCAGCACTAGTGTCAGAGGTGTTGTGGCTGGTGCCAGCACTAGTGTCAGAGGTGTTGTGGCTGGCGCCAGCACTAGTGTCAGAGGTGTTGTGGCTGGTGCAAGCACTAGTGTCAGAGGTGTTGTGGCTGGTGCCAGCACTAGTGTCAGAGGTGTTGTGGCTGGTGCCAGCACTAGTGTCAGAGGTGTTGTGGCTGGTGCCAGCACTAGTGTCAGAGGTGTTGTGGCTGGTGCCAGCACTAGTGTCAGAGGTGTTGTGGCTGGTGCCAGCACTAGTGTCAGAGGTGTTGTGGCTGGTGCCAGCACTAGTTTCAGAGGTGTTGTAGCTGGTGCCAGCACTAGTGTCAGAGGTGTTGTGGCTGGTGCCAGCACTAGTGTCCGAGGTGTTGTGGCTGGTGCCAGCACTAGTGTCAGATGTGTTGTGGCTGGTGCCAGCACTAGTGTCAGAGGTGTTGTGGCTGGTGCCAGCACTAGTGTCAGAGGTGTTGTGGCTGGTGCCAGCACTAGTGTCCGAGGTGATGTGGCTGGTGCCAGCACTAGTGTCAGAGGTGTTGTGGCTGGTGCCAGCACTAGTGTCCGAGGTGTTGTGGCTGGTGCCAGCACTAGTGTCAGAGGTGTTGTGGCTGGTGCCAGCACTAGTGTCCGAGGTGTTGTGGCTGGTGCCAGCACTAGTGTCAGAGGTGTTGTGGCTGGTGCCAGCACTAGTGTCAGAGGTGTTGTGGCTGGTGCCAGCACTAGTGTCAGAGGTGTTGTGGCTGGTGCAAGCACTAGTGTCAGAGGTGTTGTGGCTGGTGCCAGCACTAGTGTCCGAGGTGTTGTGGCTGGTGCCCGCACTAGTGTCAGAGGTGTTGTGGCTGGTGCCAGCACTAGTGTCAGAGGTGTTGTGGCTGGTGCCAGCACTAGTGTCAGAGGTGTTGTGGCTGGTGCCAGCACTAGTGTCAGAGGTGTTGTGGCTGGTGCCAGCACTAGTGTCAGAGGTGTTGTGGCTGGTGCAAGCACTAGTGTCAGAGGTGTTGTGGCTGGTGCCAGCACTAGTGTCCGAGGTGTTGTGGCTGGTGCCCGCACTAGTGTCAGAGGTGTTGTGGCTGGTGCCAGCACTAGTGTCAGAGGTGTTGTGGCTGGTGCCAGCACTAGTGTCAGAGGTGTTCTGGCTGGTGCAAGCACTAGTGTCAGAGGTGTTGTGGCTGGTGCCAGCACTAGTGTCCGAGGTGTTGTGGCTGGTGCAAGCACTAGTGTCAGAGGTGTTGTGGCTGGTGCCAGCACTAGTGTCCGAGGTGTTGTGGCTGGTGCCCGCACTAGTGTCAGAGGTGTTGTGGCTGGTGCCAGCACTAGTGTCAGAGGTGTTGTGGCTGGTGCCAGCACTAGTGTCAGAGGTGTTGTGGCTGGTGCCAGCACTAGTGTCAGAGGTGTTGTGGCTGGCGCCAGCACTAGTGTCAGAGGTGTTGTGGCTGGTGCAAGCACTAGTGTCAGAGGTGTTGTGGCTGGTGCAAGCACTAGTGTCAGAGGTGTTGTGGCTGGTGCCAGCACTAGTGTCAGAGGTGTTGTGGCTGGTGCCAGCACTAGTGTCAGAGGTGTTGTGGCTGGTGCCAGCACTAGTGTCAGAGGTGTTGTGGCTGGCGCCAGCACTAGTGTCAGAGGTGTTGTGGCTGGTGCAAGCACTAGTGTCAGAGGTGTTGTGGCTGGTGCAAGCACTAGTGTCAGAGGTGTTGTGGCTGGTGCCAGCACTAGTGTCAGAGGTGTTGTGGCTGGTGCCAGCACTAGTGTCAGAGGTGTTGTGGCTGGTGCCAGCACTAGTGTCAGAGGTGTTGTGGCTGGTGCCAGCACTAGTTTCAGAGGTGTTGTGGCTGGTGCCAGCACTAGTGTCAGAGGTGTTGTGGCTGGTGCCAGCACTAGTGTCCGAGGTGTTGTGGCTGGTGCCAGCACTAGTGTCAGATGTGTTGTGGCTGGTGCCAGCACTAGTGTCAGATGTGTTGTGGCTGGTGCCAGCACTAGTGTCAGAGGTGTTGTGGCTGGTGCCAGCACTAGTGTCCGAGGTGATGTGGCTGGTGCCAGCACTAGTGTCAGAGGTGTTGTGGCTGGTGCCAGCACTAGTGTCAGAGGTGTTGTGGCTGGTGCCAGCACTAGTGTCCGAGGTGTTGTGGCTGGTGCCAGCACTAGTGTCAGAGGTGTTGTGGCTGGTGCCAGCACTAGTGTCAGAGGTGTTGTGGCTGGTGCCAGCACTAGTGTCAGAGGTGTTGTGGCTGGTGCAAGCACTAGTGTCAGAGGTGTTGTGGCTGGTGCCAGCACTAGTGTCAGAGGTGTTGTGGCTGGTGCAAGCACTAGTGTCAGAGGTGTTGTGGCTGGTGCCAGCACTAGTGTCAGAGGTGTTGTGGCTGGTGCCAGCACTAGTGTCAGAGGTGTTGTGGCTGGTGCCAGCACTAGTGTCAGAGGTGTTGTGGCTGGTGCCAGCACTAGTGTCAGAGGTGTTGTGGCTGGTGCCAGCACTAGTGTCAGAGGTGTTGTGGCTGGTGCCCGCACTAGTGTCAGAGGTGTTGTGGCTGGTGCCAGCACTAGTGTCAGAGGTGTTGTGGCTGGTGCCAGCACTAGTGTCAGAGGTGTTGTGGCTGGTGCCAGCACTAGTGTCAGAGGTGTTGTGGCTGGTGCCAGCACTAGTGTCAGAGGTGTTGTGGCTGGTGCCAGCACTAGTGTCAGAGGTGTTGTGGCTGGTGCAAGCACTAGTGTCAGAGGTGTTGTGGCTGGTGCCAGCACTAGTGTCCGAGGTGTTGTGGCTGGTGCCCGCACTAGTGTCAGAGGTGTTGTGGCTGGTGCCAGCACTAGTGTCAGAGGTGTTGTGGCTGGTGCCAGCACTAGTGTCAGAGGTGTTGTGGCTGGTGCCAGCACTAGTGTCAGAGGTGTTGTGGCTGGTGCCAGCACTAGTGTCAGAGGTGTTGTGGCTGGTGCCAGCACTAGTGTCAGAGGTTTTGTGGCTGGTGCCAGCACTAGTGTCAGAGGTGTTGTGGCTGGTGCCAGCACTAGTGTCAGAGGTGTTGTGGCTGGTGCCAGCACTAGTGTCCGAGGTGTTGTGGCTGGTACCAGCACTAGTGTCATAGGTGTTGTGGCTGGTGCCAGCACTAGTGTCAGAGGTGTTGTGGCTGATGCCAGCACTAGTGTCAGAGGTGTTGTGGCTGGTGCCAGCACTAGTGTCAGAGGGGTTGTGGCTGGTGCCAGCACTAGTGTCCGAGGTGTTGTGGCTGGTGCCAGCACTAGTGTCAGAGGTGTTGTGGCTGGTGCCAGCACTAGTGTCCGAGGTGTTGTGGCTGGTGCCAGCACTAGTGTCAGAGGTGTTGTGGCTGGTGCCAGCACTAGTGTCCGAGGTGTTGTGGCTGGTGCCAGCACTAGTTTCCGAGGGGAATACATAGCAACGTGGTGGGGGAACCGATAGAGCTGGAGACGCCAGGGGAGAGGTAGCAATGACGCAGCATACTTGCACACATGTACACTTGCATACTTTCACTCTTGCATGCTTGCGCAATATCATAATTTAGTGCTCTCTTACTTGCACACATAGGATATGCGACCTTAGCCAAAGAGAATTATGTTTCCTAGACCTTATATAAGCAAGAATTTTCACTTTTGACGAGCGTGGATTTAACGCATTTTTTTTTAATTTCCCAACTAAATTCGTGGTTAAAGTTATTATTAGTTTAACATTATTAATTTGACCTGAAGCAGTCGGTGGAAAACAGACAGGTGTTCTCATGACCGAAAACGACTAGCAACAAGTCATAGACAGGGCAACTGCTATGTGCTGTAGAAACTGCGCACATTTCAGACCAGCCATAGAACCAGTGGACGGTCTCTACGCAAGCATGGCGCGGGAGCTCGATCGGACCGCAGCGATGGAGATATTCCATGGAAGCATGGTTATTGATAACCAGTTAAATCAATATATTAGAAGCTGTAGTAAGGTCACTCTGCGGCGCCCTGTGCCAGCAACTGATCAGACCTAGCCAACAAGCTGTGGTCTCCCGCCACCCGGACTGGCTTGCGTTCAGCTGTTCCTGGGTTGCATTCAGCGACAGCGACGCACGAAAGATAAGCCGTGTCGGTTACGGGAGACGGCCATTAGATGCGATCAGAGCCGGCCTTGTGGGAGCAGGGGCGTGGGGCAGGGAGCGTGGGAGCGTGGGAGCGTGGGAGCGTGGCAACTCCGCTGCTCTCCCGGGCGGAGGCGATAAGCATGCAAACTTCTCAGCACGGAAGGCTTTACAACCCCCGCCACCGCCTCCCTTATCCGCTGCCCACATCACGGTAAGCGATATCCCGTGGCAGCCTGGATCGATAGATGCCCTAACGAACTCCTAAAGAACCGTGTTTTTACACTCGCAGCGAGATGGCCGCGCTCGAAACACGGCGAGGGTCGCAAAACTGTTCCTTCCGACTGAGAGCCGGACCCGTGAGAGTCCAGCCACGCTCTTGGCTCCTGCAGGCACCCCCGATGCAACCCGCTCCACCCGCCCACACTCCACAAGACAACTGCGTGGTCGGCACTGCTCGTCTCTGCACCGACGGCTCGTTCTCAAGGGTTTGGTACGTGCGTCATTCCTGTTGGTGTGTTTCACTCTGTGATACACACATTTACATATGCATGCATACTACAGCTCTCTGTTCATTTTACTGCCTCGTTGAGTAAGTTTACTATAACATTGATCGTGTCAGTTTGTACTATTTCTATATATTTGTTTAATTTATTTAGCTTACAGCTGTTTATTATCAGTGAAAATCTCAGAGTGATTTATAATTTTATCATTAATTTTTTTTAATTAGACACTCCTAAGAAACAATCTGAGTGACTTAGCGAAGTATCTAACACACGATATTATATTTTTTAGTATAGCGACTTAACCTTTCGTCCATCGTGAACACTTATAACTCATTTTGTAACGGAAATAACAGTTTCGTAACGTAATGTAAATTAAAATAAGGAATTTTCTGTATGTATATCAAAATACGCTGTTTTTATTTGCATTTCATTGGTATTTTTTAATTTACTCTGAAAAAATATTTTTACAATTTCAAGAAGTCCGGAAATTTCGCTGATTAGTTTGGTCGCAAGCTAGAATGTAAATCATGGTACTCTTGTACTAGGTTAATGATTTGATCGCAGTTATTTGGACATGCCCCTCTAAGGCCATGAACCAATGATGTCCAGCTAGGAGCTAATTATACGAATCAGGTTGTGCCAATTATAGAGCGCAAAAATTTTTCTCGTTAAGAAATTAGCCAATGGGAAAGCAAACGATGGCATTGCGAACAAACATAAGTTTTTTTGAATTTCGGCCTGACACCGACGATTTCGCGAAATTTCGGTACGTGTGTGCCTAAAAGTACAGTCAACTGACAAAAACAGAACAATGATTATTCCAAGCACTTGTTGTAAGTATAATTATAACTATACATCTAAATGTGTAATTTAACACGTTAGTTCTTGTAATAAGAAGTATACGTTGTGTACTTTTACCAAAGTTTGTAGCAATATTTGGTTTTTAAATCTTTTTGTAAAATTACACCAAACCTACTAGGTTTTTAAAACCACACGACAAAATGTAAAACTACAAAACATTTGTGTACCTAATCTTACGAATTATTATCACTGTTAGGCTTTGAAATTGGCCACAATTGCTCAATGAACTTAAATCAAACAAATATACGAGAGAATGATATAACACTGTCAAATTTGTCTTGTTTGATAGCATTCAATACACTTTATCTTCATTTGCAATCTACATTTTCTTGTTGGCTTTTATCGGGGAGAGAAGCTCATTTTGCGCTTATTTCAGTCTGTCTGTGAGTAAATGCATACTCAAATACTAGACGTCCGTGACTGGTTCTAAAACCACTACATCACGAAGAAAAGTTATATCTTCTGTCATAATAATACTTTTACGAGTGGGGAAAACGGGTTCTTAAGAATAGCCCAATTATGTTTATACAGTTTTATTTGCCACTATTATTTACATTACTAATTAAACCATCACACTTTACGTGTGTTCATTAATCACTAAGTATATGACCAGCCCACAGTCCGCACTCCTTGCCTCGCCACTCGGTCACTCTCACACGGTCCCGTCATCCGCGTCGCCGCTTTTATACCTGTTGGCCGTCTTTCTGGAATGGTCTGGAGTGGTTGTAACGTGTCGCGTCATCTCGAGCTGACCCGACGCCCGAAGCATCCAGAACAGCGGCGCGAACAGCACGTCGATCCACGCGGCGGCCTCTGAAAGACCGCAGGATTGCCGGGACATTAAGGGATAGATAACGGCACCGAGGAAGGAGGGGTGGGGGCAGGATAGGGGTGAGGTCGGGCCGCCCTAATCCCCACAGGTATGCGCGAGAGACGTCAGTGGCCGTGCGGGACCGCTGGAAGGAGCGCCCAGGTACCTGACCCGTGTCGCGGTCTTGTTTCTCAGTGCACTCGTAACAATACGAACAATTACTGTGGATTTCACACTATCTTGGTTCTTTTTTTTTTGTTTTAAATAGTAATCTCTATAAGTAACGTTCGTTAAAAAAATATATCAAGTAAATGTTATAACCACGCTGCTAATTTTCTTTTGATAAATACATCTGTATCTTGTGGCAAGCTTTCACTGTTTGTTAGGCTTCAAATTGCAGTGTCAAAATATTTGTCCATTTTGTTATTTTATTGGTATACCCACGATTATTTTGCGTATTATTTTTTGATCAGGCTAGACTCTGTTTACGTATACAAAATCAAGCATTTTTAGAGTGGTCATTGGTCGATAACAAGGTCACATCCTTTGGAAGGTTACGCGTGATTGTGTAACCTCTTCTCCTCCTTATTTGTAACTGACTCAGGGTCGTCAAGGGCTTGTCTGGGGCACTCTAGGCCAATCACCTACGAGAATCAGCTGTATATGTGCTTCAAGTCTACTTTGCTGCCTAATGAATACGTGACTCTAGTTACAGGCGAGACGGTACAATGCTGAGTTGTTTGTGTAGGGCCATGAACTTATAGCGAGAAGTTTTCCAAACCAACTGAGTTTTAAAATTCTGTAGTACTGTCTGTGTTTCGTGGTTGGCTGGGTTTATTTCAGGCACACGTCTACTGTCAGCGCACCAATCACAGCCATCTAGTGTTGAAGCAAACCGTCCTGAATGGTCCGGCCAAACAGAGCAATGGCTTCTCTTGCAGACGGCCGCCAATTAAAAGGAAATAATTGCTAGCGTATGTATACCTTATTGCAATCTAATGAGTGATCAGATTGTTTCGCGAAAAATGCATAATCAGTTATATTACAAATAAAAATGGCACAGAATTAGAAATAATGTGATAGAGGATGTTTATTTTTAATACTAATTATACCACACCAATTAAAATTTGACAACATGCATTAATACAGTATGTCCATAAAAGAAGGAGCTAGTTATAAATTTTAATGATCAAATGTAAACGTTGTATAGTTATGGTTCAAGGTTACAATTAATGAGTAACCGCTTTTGATAAGCGCATGCGCACGTACTGCATTGTTGTTTTCTCGCGTGCAGCGCGAAAGAATGGCTCTTTCCCCAATTAGTAGTAAACTTCATTTGGCAACACGACGAATCCCCTCCTCATTGTAATCTCTTTGCATGAGAGTGGTTGAACGTCGAAGTCCCTGACCGTTGGATTGGTCGTAATGGTCGAGACGACAGAGCTCTTTTTCGCTGGCCTCCACATTCACCTGACATAACGCCATGCACATTTTGTTCCTTTAGGGCTTTATAAAAGATCGTGTCTACGTTCCGCCGCTACCTAATGATTAGCCAGAGTTGAGGCACAGAATTGAAGAGGTTATTGCTTCTATTATTTCGGACGTGTTAACCAAAGAGTGGGGAAAATGTGACTATGTTGCAAATGTGCCGTACAACTAAAGGTGCACATAATGAACAATTGTAAAAAAAAAGTTAGTTTAGATTCAAATTGATGCATGATTGTTGTAAATAGTGTAAATTAAACTTTTATAGTATACCACTGAAACTGGGACATTCTTTTATTAATATCATGTATTTCTGTAATCGTCTCGTTCCGCTTAAAAAATCGGCCCCTTCTAAATTAGTCGTTACTTAAAGATGTTCTGAACTTGAAAGTTCTGTCAGCTTGAGTGTCTGACTTGAAGTAAAACCATATCTTTGCTTTCGCTCTACACTAGTTCTGGTGTTGGAGTCCTAGAGGCGAGTCCTATCTATGGGTATATACAGCATGACTCGAAATTCGATCATCAAGCTTTGGCTGCAGGTTACGAGGCTGCTAAGGACGAGACTGGCCAGCCCTGCCTCCTTCTGAACACAGAGATAACTCCTCCCCCTTTCTCACCCTTTCCATAACACTTCACAGAAATACCATTTTCGGCCTTCACAGAGTCCGGATGTGTCTGTCTCTCTGGATGGTTCGCCAGGATCCCAGAGCCCTGTCGCGTGGAGTGACGTAACTAGGACTCCATTGTTCTCGCAGCTTCAGGTGCTAAGTCGAGGAACTGTGATGATGCAACACTTCGGGGGCTACGAGACCTTGTATATAAGGTAGCGCCCACCTCGGGTGGGAAGACTGGAGGCGATACCGTCGAACCCTCGGAGCGATGCGACAGTCAAGTGAAGAGGGTGAATGACCCCTTGGCGAGCGATAGCGGGCGACGAGAAACGCACTTGGTGTGCGGATATCGGAGCATCGGGGACGGTGCCACGACGCGGCGGACCAGTGAGTAGTGTGAAGCAGTGTGTTGAGACTGATGCGAGCAGTAGGGCCAGTGGGGAGAGTAAACTGTGGACTTATTGAAGTGCTATTGATAGAGACCTGCCAAATTCGCGGATTCATTCCGTGATAGGCTAGAATTCAAACACATATACCTCTTAGATAATTTTGCTATTGGCTTACTGTTCATCTGGACGAATCTCAACCAGTTATAAACCTTCAACCAAAGAAGGATCGAATCACTGACAAACCAGCTGAGACGACTTACAACTCGGCAGCCAAGGAACTTGCGTTATTTGCCCCAGTGTACAGGGGTATGTGAAGTCTATCCTGAAGGCCATCTAAACCGCGAATTTTGCATGTCTCTAGCTATTGATATTTGGAGAGTCATTTAGATTGTTTTAATGAGGAAAAAGTTTACATAATAGTTAATAAATAAAATATTATTAATTAATTTGGGCTATCCTTTCCGGACTTGCTTTCCCCACTCGTAACGATAATTTTAAATATTATTATGAATTATGGTCTTGAGTGTATATATTTTGAAGTTGGAGCTGTTATAGAAAAAGTTATGGAGAAAGCAGTGGTGTATGCATTATTTTATTGCGGGAGGGGATTTGGAAATAAATAAGAATTTTGTAATAAAAACTCACGTCAACAACAAATGGTTTGGGCGTTGCATTATCGTACTCAACATGCGTCATTGCCTTTTTTGTTTGTGATTCCTGGTGTAACAGCTTACCTTGCATCACCCTAAACAACAAACTACCTTCACCAAGATCTCGCGGGGTTTTTTCATTAATTAATTTGGGGAGGGAGCTATAGTCCTAATTCCCTTCCCATTGCTTCCCCCACGGGAAGTAATTAAGATTGAACATTAAGCGTCTGAACAGTGTTGAATTAATAGGGACCGGAAAAATTTGCGGGTTCAATGACCTCTAGGATGAACTCCATAGTTCTACGTACACTCGGTCAAATGTCACCCACTCATTGGCTGCTGTCTTGTGAGACGTCCCATCGTTAGCAGCCTGTGATTCAATAAAGTTTTGGTCAGGTGTTTCTCATTGGCCCAGAGTCGTCCAGGTGAGTTGAGAGCCAATAGCAGAGGCGGCACTGAGGTATAACTATTTGTATTTTAGCCTATCGCGAAATGAATTCGCGAATTTTTCCGGTCTCTATGAATTAAAATGACTACATTTCTACTACCACGGTGAAACTTTTTTCTATCGAAGAAAGTTATTGGAATAATCTATAATTAGAGACCCGTGAATTTCGCGGATTCGATGACCTCCAGGATAGACTCCAATATCCTCTACACACTCGGGCAAATGCCAACTGTTCATTGGCTGCTGACTTGTGGAGTCGTCTCGACTGGGTGGCCTGTGATTCGACACTTCTATGAGTGAGGGTCTCTAATTGGCCCTCAGTCCTCCAGATTAACAGAGAACCAATGACAGAAGCAGCACTAAGGTATAATTATTTGAATTTTAGCATAACACGAAATGAATCCGCGAAATTCACGGGTCTCTATCCATAATGCTACCTTTATTTTCCAAAAAAAAAAAAAAAAAATCTGACGTGCTGTTACCGAATTTTGTCTGAAGAAATCATTATATGACAGTGACAATCTTCACAGTGGTTAGGCCTATATAAATTTGTTTAATTACGCAATAACCACACGCTAAGTGTTAAATCGTAAATAATGTTTCTATTTCTTGCGATATAAACAGTTGTCCAGCTCATCCTTCCGGCTACTAGACGCGGGAAACAATTTAAACCGGAAGTCATACTCATGTTACCGAACTCAGTTTTCGTGATAAACCTGCAGTCTAAATGTGTGGGTTGAATTCGGGCTCAATCTGTACGTATCTATTTACTGACTTCACAATATTCTACGAATCGCGCTGAGCTCGAATCACACAATCCCATTGTCCTTTAGCATGTTGTGTCAGTGAGAGCGTGGAAGAGTTTGCAATGTTCCGTCTACAAACAATTCTCCGAACCATTATCTCGTCCTTAGGATCTGCACGGCTAATATATTCGTAAAAAGGTTGAGATATTCAAAGGATTTTTTTTATTCTATTGTATTTTTTTCCTTCGTTTCCACAGAAACCCAGTTATATTTTTAGACACCTAACAGCAACGACCTTTTACGTTCAAGACATCCCGTGTGTTCATCTCATAGACAGAGAATTTTTATCGCGTACTAGATTTCAAAATAAGTTTTGTGTAATCCAGAAGTATGTATGAATACGCGGTTAATAAAAAAATATCTCTCAAAGCAAAATATTGTGTGTAGGCTTATAGCTTAACTGTTTTATGTCTAAAATTAGCGACCCCGGAATTTTCTCAGCGAAATGAATCCACGATTTTTTTCCTGTTTTTAGTCATGTTTAGAGGCACGTTGCTTTTCTGGACTCATTGGTGGCAGAATATAATTAAAGTTCATGTGCATTTGCTTCTTTCCTAAGCCTGGACCACAGTTCTCCTGAACTCCCTGGATGGCTCCGTGTCAGGAAACTGCACAGAGAAGTGTAGACCAAGCGTTTAAAATCCAGTCCGTGATTAGAAAAAGGAAACAGAATTATTAGACATTCTTAAAAGTTCGCTAGCATGGGCATACCTTAGGCAGTCTAATGACGGATCGGATGATTTTGCGAACAATACATGCCCCTATGCAAAGGATCCGCCACGGCATTTCGCTTCTATGAGATGTATAACCATTACCTGGGCGCGGGAAACTTAACACTAGTTTAATGTCTTGCTTGGTTGTAGAGCAGATTTGCCTGGTGCGAAAATAAAAAAGAGAATAAATAATTAGTAAAGACCTGCAAAATTCGCGGATTCATTCGGTGATAGGCTAGAATTCAAACACATATACCTCTTAGATAATTTTGCTATTGGCTTACTGTTCATCTGGACGAATCTCAATCAGTTATAAACCCTCAACCAAAGAAGGATCGAATCACAGACAAACCAGCTGAGACGACTTACAAGTCGGCAGCCAATGAACTTGCGTTATTTGCCCGAGTGTAGGCAGGGGTATGTGCAGTCTATCCTGAAGGCCATCGAAACCGCGAATTTTGCAGGTCTCTAATAATTAGGTACTGGGAAATTACTTCCGGCCAGCATGCACGGCCAAATGTTACTTGTTCTTCGGTCGCTGACTTGTGAGACGTGTCGGCTGCTATGTCTTTATTTGGCGCATTAGCTTTATATTGAAAGTTTTTCAACGGCTGAAAGTCCAGATCAACTGTGGGTGAAAGACGTAAAAAGCTAATATGATTTTGATATCAGCTTGTCATTGGCCCTAGTTTATGTCGTTGAGTATTGCCGTCCCTTATGTCCTCACTGCAGACGAAACGTTAAGAACAATTAAATCAAAATAATTGTGTAACTAAATTTATCGCTTGAAATAAAAGAAATATTTTAGAGACATGCGAAATTATTGCTATTATTTAGACAGAAACCCGACTGCAAGCCACTATACACTTAAAAATAGTTATCATCGTACTAAAGGAAGTGTTGACAATCCCGGAAGTACAAGGTGCCTAAAAAAAAAATTCCAAACTTCAAATGACACCATATCACATGCAAATCGGCCGTAAGGTCAAATGTGGTGGCCACCAATGCACATGGGTCATTGACCTGCAGGTTTACACATATGTGCAGATCATCGTGAAACACAAAAAACATTTGTGTCCACGCGCGTTAGAAAAGAAACTTCACGGTCTAATAATTAACTTAAACGATGAAAACAAACGATAAGCACACAATAACTAGAGATACGAAAAATTTCGTGATTCATTTGGTCGCAAGCTAGACTGCAAACCTTCATACTCTTGCACCGTGTTCATGAGTGGGCCGCAGTTGTTTGGAGAGGCATCTACGACCGTGAGCCAGCGATGCCCGTCGATGGAGAGAAGCCACCGAATCAGTAGGGCCATGTTTACGCGAAATATATTTCTAGATCAGTTTTGTGTTAAAACACTGTAGCATCGTCTGTGTTCCGTGACTGGTTGAGTTTATTTCCGTTGCATGTTTACTGTCGGCCCACCAATCACAGTCGTTCATTGCGGAAGCCAACACGTCCTGACTGGCCCGGCCCAACAGGGCGATGGCTTCTCTCCCAGACGGCAGCCAATCGCAAGGAAACAATCGCTAACGCGAACATAATGATCGCAGGCTTTCGCGGCCATTTTATGAAGTAGCTTGGCTTCTGGGTTGTAGCCGCGTCCTTGGCGAATATATCACCGACGTTTCGGTCGACATTGCAGTTGCCATCATCAGGAAGCAGTTACCTACTACAATTACTACTACCTACTACATTTTCAGAGCAACACACGTGTCTGTCACGTCAGGGATGACATGTCACAGTTGGTATGCCCGTCGTCACCCCAGCCCGTAGCAACGTACTCACAAGTCGCCTCCTCCACTCGCCGACTCGTTCAGCGATCCCACATAGCCAACACTCGTCCCACGAGTATTCCCTCCGAGAGCCTGGACTATCGGACTGCCTCGTTAACTATGTCCCAAACTGAGGAGCGGGCGTGTTACCACTGCAGCGTGACAGAGTCCGGTTCCGGGTGTTCGGCGTGACGTCACTGACGGTGTACACCGCTGCTCGTCCACGCCTGTTTGAATAAACCGCGCTGAGCTGCGCGACTTCCGGCCAACAGGCGGTCACGTGTTCTCGAGGCTTCCAGGCGCAGGTCGGCGGAGTTGCGCGGGAGGTATACCTCCCGGGCTGACCGCAGCACAGCGGTGTATGCCTGGTGGCGGACCCACCAGGGGTGCGGTCAGAGTCCAGACAAACAGAAAACATTTGTCGTCACAGGTAACACATGTTACGGAGTGGATTAAGACATGGTGTTGTGACCCAAAGCAAAACCAATTGTGAGTTTTGCTGTCTCCTGACATTTTTTTTTCTTCCAAATTAAGTAGATTTAATTTTTGTTCTTACAAATAAATACTTTAAAATTTTAAGGTACCTAGAAGATTATGTGTTAAACTTATCCTGTCTAGCTTTATCAACATACTTAGATATATATTAGTGATTTTAATTTTTTAATATTATTGTTAATTTTTTCAAGTATTAATTTTTTTTTAATATAATTTCTTCTTTAAAGCTTTGCTTAAAGTATTTATGTTTATTTCATATTTTTAAGATGATAATGTATATTTTGTCATGCGATATTACCGGAGATTGCACAGGTAAAGTAAGGCGCGAATAACTAAACTCTAGTTTCTAGTCAATTAATCAATTAATCAATTGACTGCCATAACTTCATACCTGTAGACGTAATATCTGCCTTGGCATTAGTGGTGGGAGGTCAGTCTGTCAGTGGCTTCCGTGGAGGAAGGATTCATTGTTTGTTTTTTTTCATCACCAGGTTCGAACCGAGACCTTCATGACGTAGGTGCGTTTTTTATTAAAATGTTATTATATAATATTTGTTACAAATTTTATAATATTTCCCGAATTTATGGCATAACATTTACGAATTTTCAATATGGTGCCCATCATGTCATAATTCCAAAATGACGGAAGGCTCAAGAATCCAAGATGGCGGGTTTAAATAGGCATGTTTTATAAAAAATTGATTAAAATTATAAATAAGTATTTTTTTTAATTTTTTAATACATTAATTACATGTTTACTCTTGCAGGGAATTTGAGCGAAGACTGAAATAGATTAAATAACCAAACATTTGAAGTAAACCATTTTTTAATATTATTTAAAAGTTTTGGTCAAAAATTAAATAATTTAAAATTTACGGTCAAGGTTATGCATTCAGATAAGGCTTTTGAGGAATAATACCCCTCTGTGGAAAATTGTCTATCTCTGAAAATTTTCCCCTCTCCGAGAAGAAATTTGACTTCTAGATTTTTTGAGGAAAAAAAATGAAATTTTTCTTTGAAAAAATTATTTTGTCCCTCGAAATATGAAAATTTCTAGGAATTTTGAGGAATTTTCGGTTATTTTTGAGGATCTTTGAGGAATTTCGAGGAATATTTGAGTCCAAGATGGCCGCCGTAACGTCAGAGGTCGGTCGTTCATTGACCCCACCGCCACCACGCATCGTCACCAGTTTCCGGAAATAATTTTATATACTACTCGTGTCTTCGTTCCTACGCTACTTAATGATCTGCAGAGTTGTGACACAGAATTGAAGAGGCTGTTGCTTCCATTGCGCCGGACTTTTTTTTACTAAAGTGTGGGAATAATTGGAATTTACTTTTGTAACCCTTCAAAGAAACAATTTCCATTTCCGCGTTAGGCAAAAACAATTTTTACTAGATCTTTGAATTGAATAATATTTTATTATTAAATTTTTATTTTTTAAGAAATGTTTATATTCAATCTTTTTATAGAGAATTTTTTTTGTTTAAGTGCAAAACTAAAATCCCCACGAAATGTTCTCTATCGGTAAACATTCAACTCATGTAACCCTGTACAATAATTGAATATTTATCATTGTAGTGCCATAAAATAGAATAGTCAAGTGTTAAAGCGTTGTAATTAGCAGATAAAATAGTTCTTCCTCTTTGATATAGACGCATTCCATAAGAATATAATTAGAAATTGGTAGGTTTTTATCTATAGAAAATCCAATAATCAACGTAATCAGCTTTTATAGGTTTTTGGTGGGCTGTATATACTGGTATCTAAAAGGAAATTATTCGCATGTTTGCAGCAATTGGGTTTCAGACAGTGGCTCGACATGGGTAGTAGCAAGACAAGCAACGGCGCTTGGGGAGAATTATGTACTCGGAGTACAATGAGGAAACAAATGGCTGTAGCAACCAACTTTCTGTGACCGCACCCCCTCCCCTTGCCTCGCTGCAGAGACTGTTAATAAAGGAACCGCAGTCAGATGGGTAGAGGTGTCCCCTCGTTGCTCTCGAGCTAAAACTATAATAAATCGTAGATAATTCCAGTTCTGCGCTACTGGAGTTTGGCTTCTGCTTCTCTCAAACTAATTACAGGCCGTTCTGGTGACCTTCACCGGTCTAATTTTCTCATTCACGGCCTGCCTGATGAACTTCCGTGACACGTGTTCTTAAAAGGTGTGAAGATCTTGTGCAGGAGGCTAGAAAACATATTGAAACATTATATAACTGAATAACGTAATCACCGTAACCACAATGAAAAATAATTACATTTTGGAACAACATGATGAACAAAATAAATTTTTCCGTAATAACAAATTAATTTGTATTAATATTTTTCACCGCTGACAATTTTTTTAAGGATTATGTTTACAAAATAAATAAAATCACATACAGGGCGAAAATATATTTTCATTGTAATGATCGAACGTAGGTAAAACTAGAAACTAAAAACACAGTCATTTACATCCTCTAAAAAAGTCACCTGTTCATTGGCTGTTCACTTCAGAGATGTCTAAGCGCGGTGGCCCGTAGTTCGATGCTTTTTTTAGAGAGGTTTGTCATTGGCTGAGAGTTCGTCACATAAATTGTGGGCCAATCGCAGAAGCCGGCCAAATTTTAAATTATTTGAATATCAGCCTGTCACAAAATCAACACCGCTAATTTCTGGTCTCTACGTATAACTAGAGACCTGCAAAATTCGCGGTTTCGATGGTCTTCAGGATAGACTGCACATATCCCTGTACACTCGGGCAAATAACGCAAGTTCATTGGCTGCCGACTTGTAAGTCGTCTCAGCTGGTTTGTCTGTGATTCGATCCTTCTTTGGTTGAGGGTTTATAACTGGTTGAGATTCGTCCAGATGAACAGTAAGCCAATAGTTAAATTATCTAAGAGGTATATGTGTGTTTGAATTCTAGCCTATCACCGAATGAATCCGCGAATTTTGCAGGTCTCTAAATATACAATTAAACTTTTAAAATACTATGAAGACAAGACTTCTTATTAATAGTATAATATGATTTAAAACGTGGATTTAACATTAGTTTAGAAAAATGTTATTCACTAGAGCGTGAAAATGCTTGCGTAAAGCAATGCTAATGACTGAAGACCGGAAAAAATCACGGTTTAATTTTACTATTGGCTAGAATCAAAATGCGTTTAACTTTTTACTGTTTTAGTGGTTGGACCACAGTTTTCCTCGAGGATTCTATGCCAATTAATAAACCTCAAAGAAAGGAGTCTCGAACCACAAACATGTTAACAGGTGTCACAAGTCAGTAGCCAATGAGTAGGCGTAATTTTCTCGAATGCATAGAGTATTGTGGAGTTTATCCTAGAGGTTATTGAAACCGCGAATTTTCTCAGTCTACACTAATTACTGGAAGAATTAACGGGTTCACTGACTAGGCTAGCTTCCACAAGCATCTGCTCCCTAACTGCTAGCTTGTGAGATGCCTCGACTGGGTAGCTTCTTGCTTCTTTGGTTGATGGTCTCGCATTGGCCCACAGGTCCTCCAGATTAACTGTAAGCCAATAGAAGAATCTGCGTTAAACGTACAAGCGATTTAATTTCATCCTATCGCGAAATGACTGCACAAATCCTTCCGGTATCGTGTATAGAGACCCGAAAAATTCGCGGGTTCAATGACCTCCAGGATAGACTCCAATATTCTATACACACTCGGGCAAATGCCAACTGTTCATTGGCTGTTGACTTGTGAGTCGTCTCGACTGGGTGGCCTGTGATTCGACACTTCTATGAGTGAGGGTCTCTAATTGGCCCTCAGTCCTCCAGATTAACAGTGAACCAATGACAGGATAATTTGAATTTTAGCATAACACAAAATGAACCCGCGAATTTTTCGGGTCTCTATTCATGTAATTACCAGAGACCAATGCAAATGGCGGAAACATTTAACGGCATGATGGTTAACTAAACACTGTAACATTTTTTTGGTTGTTGTCACTTCAGGTCAGCATCTTTGATGATTCCACGGCAGCCATCTTGTTGTTTCCTGCTGAATGCCGCCTTCTTGATTATGTAAGGTTCACCATCCTGTTACGTATATGATCTATTGTATGGAGTTTGTATATAAGTAGAGTCCCGGAAATTTCGCGGATTCCTCTGGGCTCAGGATAGAATTCAAAGTTATAGGTGTGCTCGACCCATGTTTACTTTCCCATTGGTTGATTTCTTAGCGAGAACATTTTTATCCTTGTTATTTGGCACTACCTGATTCGCTTACTTCTCTCCTAGCTGGACATCGTTGGCTCACGGTCGTAGAGGGGCGTGTCCAGATAACTGCGGTCCAATCATGAACACAGTGCGAGAGTGTGAAAGTTTGCATTCTAGCTTGCGACTAAATGAATGCGCGAAAATTCCGTGGCTCTATATATATAAGTAACTAGGTGCGCGCCGAGTATTGCCGCCTGGTGACAGGCTACCCGCATGCCATTGCCTCTCTGGTGGTATGCAACCCGCCTACCATTGCCCCCTTGCAGCGGGCAACCCGCCTGCCATTGCCGCCTGGTGACAGGCTACTCGCCTGCCATTGCCTCCCTGGTGGTATGCAACCCGCCTACCATTGCCCCCTTGCAGTGGACAACCCGCCTGCCATTGCCTCCCTGGTGGTAGGCAACCCGCCTGCCAATGCCGCCTGTTGGCGGGCTACACTCCTGGTGGCGGGCAACCCGCAGACTCGGTACTCGCGGCTCTGTTGCCTGGTAGGACACCGACAAGGACTCAGCCACCTCCACCGAGGACGAGTAGCGACTCGTACGAGACAATGGCGCAGTGCGACTATACTTTGAGCAACTGGGCAACTAACAAGCCAAGGAAACTGAAACTTAGTTTGCAAGCGAACCAACAGATTGCTACAAGACTCTGCTCGTAAACGAGTAACAGAATTTTAAGGAATGTATGTGGCAATGAGGTGTGGGTGGCTGATATAATTGAATGGCATAGTACGAGTTTGTCCAAGGAGTTGTGTTCGCTGGTGTGTGGAACACTTGCAACTTGAACGACATATTGATTGGAGGCTGTGCAGTCCTCCAGACCTGGAGCGAGTGGCAGCGAGTGGGAGCGAGTGGGAGTGAGTGTGACCGAGTGGGAGCGAGTGGAAGCGAGTGGGAGCGAGTGGGAGCGAGTGGGAGCGAGTGGGAGTGAGTGGGAGCAAGTGGGAGCGAGTGTGAGCGAGTGGGAGTGAGTGGGAGCGAGTGGGAGCGAGTGGGAGCGAGTGGGAGCGAGTGTGAGCGAGTGGGAGCGAGTGTAACCGAGTGGGAGCGAGCGGGAGCGAGTGTGACCGAGTGGGAGCGAGTGGGAGCGAGTGTGACCGAGTGGGAGCGAGTGGGAGCGAGTGGGAGCGAGTGGGAGCGAGTGGGAGCGAGTGAGAGCGAGTGGGAGCGAGTGGGAGCGAGTGGGAGCGAGTGGGAGCGAGTGGGAGCGAGTCGGAGCGAGTGGGAGCGAGTGGGAGCGATGGGAGCGAGCGGGAGCGAGTGGGAGCGAGCGGGAGCGAGTGGGAGCGAGCGGGAGCGAGTGGGAGCGAGCGTGAGCGAGTGGGAGCGAGCGGGAGCGAGTGGGAGCGAGTCGGAGCGAGTGTGACCGAGTGGGAGCGAGTGGGAGCGAGTGGGAGCGAGTGTGAGCGAGTGGGAGCGAGTGGGAGCGAGCGGGAGCGAGTGGGAGCGAGTGGGAGTGAGTGTGACCAAGTGAGAGCGAGTGGGAGCGAGTGGGAGCGAGTGGGAGCGAGTGGGAGCGAGTGGGAGCGGGCAGCGAGTGTACACTCGCTCCGCGCGGCTCCACTGCAGTGAGGCCGGAGCAGAAGGCCAGGGACTGTTGTTTGAAACGCCCTTAAGGCAGTGTTACCCTAGGGAAACCCCGAGGTAAACAGTAAATAAATTTCTTAAAAGTGATGTTAGAATTTTTTCAAATTGCAATTTTAGAGAAAATGAGCTTTATTTAATAAATAAATGTTCAACTTTAATGTTGTAATTTCTTTGTGATAGAATAATTTGGTAATCATTTTTAAATATCAAGTTATATCTTAAAGAATGTTCCGATGAACTATATTTTTAATTAAATGTTCAGCAAATGTGTTACAAAGTAATTTTTAAAACAAAGAATCTATTTACTTTTTCAAAAATTATTGTAACTGTAACATTTAAATCCGATGTCTTTTTTAAGATTCTGTATTTAATCTTATATTTGCAAGTGAATAATTAAGTGTAATTTTGTGTTCACGGAAAGTGAGTTCGTTGTCGAGTACGATTGTACTTCAAGACCTAGTGTTCAAGTCAGAGAACATATGATATTTAATGTTCGTTTTAAAAAAGTTTGAAAATAAATTTATTTATACGCAAAGCACTTCTCTCACTCATTATTAAAAATCTACCGTCTATTGTTGCATTTCCTGGGGTACAGCACTGCGCACGAATCTTTGTTTCTGCTGTTTGTTCCTAGCTTGTGCCACTGCCACTCTGTCTCATGCACATCAGGTCGGTGATCCATTACCTACTAGTGTAGTTATGACCCTTATAGACATATTAAAATTAATTTTGATCCAAAATACATTGGAAGCGAAGTGATTTGAACCTTGACAGCTTGGACCTCCAAAATGGAAAGTGAATACCTCCAAAACATTTGGCAGACTCATATATTTCTTATCAGACTTATATTTTTTTAAATTAACGATTAATAGTAGCCCTTGTTGGAAGCCAAGCCACCATCTTTGTTTTCAGTCTTTGATGCTAGGAGCGCTAGTGTGGCGTAGTGCACACATCCTCTGTTAGAGTTTACTGCCTCCATCTTGGTCTATTTGTTTTTTTCCAGTTAAGAGTGCTGTAGTATATATTACCAAACCTTCGTGTCGTCCGCCATCTTGTCAGCCATCTTGGCCACCATATTAAAAATATTAAATATTAACATAGAAATTCTGAAACTATTAAAAAATTATAAAAAAATCACTTATTAATAAATTTGTTTATTGAATCGATTTCAGCTTTGATTCTATCCTTGGTCGATAAAGAAAGGGTATTTAAGGCTAGGTATATATATATATATATATATATATATATTCAATTAAATATGGTGAAAATTCATAAAAGAGGATTAAATTTCAAATCGGCCAAACTCCAGTACACCATTGATGCCATATTGGCTGCCATCTTGAAAATCTGTAATTAATAACGTAGTCTTGTAGCCTCGTAGACTATTAGCTTCGTACCTAAGTAGGCTTGTAGCCTCGTTGCCATGTTTTTATTTATTAATGGTCGAATCAAGGCGATCGAATCAATCATTAAGTTAAAAGGTGTATTTTTTTATAAATTTTGAATTTTTCGCTATTTTCTAGCTAAATAATTACGGAATTTCAATATGGCGGCTCAGGCGGCCGACAAAATGGCGAATGTCAAGTTAGTAAATAGTACTACAATCTAGCGGCTCCCTCTAGCAGACGATAAGAAAGAGGAGTACCCAGGATGGCAGCCATGATTTCATGCTTGATAACATAATATCTGCCTTGGCATTAGTGGTGGGAGGTCAGTCTGTCAGTGGCTTCCGTGGAGGAAGGAAACACTGTAATTATTTTTCTCTAACCGGGTTCGAACCGAGTACTATAAATCTGATGTACATCTTTTATTAAAATCGTATTTAAATATTTTTATAAATAATGTTTTTACATATTTTATGATTAAAAATCAAGGATTTCCAAGATGGCGGCCGTAACGATAACAGCAACGTTCTGTGATTGGGAAGTCCGATTTCAATATGGCGGAATTTAAGATGGCAGCCGTAATGAAAATTTGCATCGATGACATGGCAGCTTGAGTTTTTTTTTTGGGACATTTCAAGCCGTTTGCATTTTTTAGGTTAAAATAGAAAATGATCCCTCAAAATTGGAATTTTTCCCTTGAAATAGGAAAAGAAAATGTCAGAATTTTTTTTAGATGTTTTTGTGGAATTTATTTCCTAAAACGGGGAAATTTTTGCTAATTTTTGGCAAATTTTGAGTTATGTTTGTTATTTTTTCGGCTAATTTTAAAAGTCAAGGTCAGGGTCACCCAATATGCCCACCTTGACGTCAGAAGTCATTCGGTCATTGACCCCATCCACAATCTGAAGACTGTGCCAGACTTTCCTATTTACTACTACTGACATTAGAAACAATTCAAAAGGCAGGGGCGTAGGGAAGGGGGGATCATGGGGATCGATCCCCCCAACCCGAAATATGTGGAAGGGTTTTTTTTTAGTTGAATTTGTAATTTTTTTGTATCTTAAAATAAAGATTGTAATAATTCAATTGCCACACATAATTGTTACTGAGCCATTGTAACCATAAAAAGTATTCAAGTAGTTTCATCTTTCTCCGATAGATGACAAACAATGCCAAAAGATACAGAACAGTGTAGGGAATTAAAATCCGCGTGAAAGTATTTCAGCATTAACAATGGCATTTTTACGAACTGATGTTTGCCACACTGTTTGTTGATGATGATGATGATGATGATGATGATGATGATGATGATGATGATGATGATGATGATGATTATACTGTACTTTGTTGACACTGGCGTTTTATTTATATTTTATTAAAGCTTAGTGTGTCGGTGATCTTATTTTGTGATGAAAAAATGAGTAATCTAAAAAGAAAACATTTACAAGCATTTGAAGCTACTCATAATACAAAGAAAACTATCAGTGATTATTTTAAAAGTGAACAACATGTGGATCGTGATGCTTCTCAAAGCACCTCTTCGCCTGCTTCATCATTGTACTCTCAGTTACAACATCATAATTTACCAGCACAAGGCCAGCCACAAATACTTACCACCGAACCTGATTTTATCAACGTAAGTAGTAATATATCCGTTGATACTTGTGACGATATTTTAAATAATCAATTTAAGGTTGGTTTGTATGTAAATAACAAAAGACTTGATGTTACTCTGAAATACAACATAGTAAAGATGCCATGGACTCCACGAGAGAATTATAAATTTCCAGCTGGTAACAGAAATTTAAAATTTCAAAGGCAATGGCTAAGTGAGTTTACCTGATTAGCCTACTCAGAACACTTACAAGGAGCACTTTGCCGTGTTTGTTGTGTGTTTGGAAGTGAACAAGTGGGTAAGGGAGAACAACAGTCTGTAGGGGCTTTAGTAGGTCAAGCATTTACTCGTTGGAAAAATGCAAAAAGTTACTTTAGACAGCATGAATCCACATCTTACCACAAGAGATGCCATGTTTTTGCAGATAATTTTGTTCCTGTATTTGAAAGGAAGCGGGATGATATAATTCTCAAACTTGATTCGGCAAAAAAACTGAAAATTCAGGAAAATAGACAAAAACTTATGCCTATCATTAAAACAGTTATATGTTGTGGTAGGCAGGAGATTGCATTACGTGACCATCATGACTGGGCCATTGTTGACTGAATCGTTAGAAAATGATGGTAATTTTCGCAGCCTTTTAAGATTTCGCTTAGAAAGTGGAGATGAAATCCTAAGAAAACACATTGACACCTGTTCAGGTAATTCTTCATATATAAGCCCTGATATTCAGAACCAGATTATTGATGCCTGTGAGGAACTTATTTCACACAAAATAGTAAGCAGAGTTAATGCTTCAGAGTGCTTTAGTATTTTAGCTGACGAAATAGCTGATATAAGCGGAATTGAACAGTTATCGCTTTGTGTCAGGTATTTTAACAATACAGATTCTGGCTATATAATTTGAGAAGACTTTTTGAAATTTGTGCCAGTATATGACTTTCGTGGGTCAGCTCTTGCATCGACGATAATTACAACTCTGAAAAATAGTGGTATCAATTTAGATAATTTGTGTGGCCAAGGATATGATGGCGCAGCAAGTATGAGTGAACGATTACAGGGTTGCCAGTCAGCTATTCGCCAGTTATACCCAGCAGCTGTGTATGTTCATTGTGCAAGCCATTCTCTTAATTTAGCTTTGACTCATGCTTGTAGCCTACCAGAAATTAGAAACTGCATAGGGACAGTAAAAGAAGTAGTTTGATTTTTTAGATGTTCACCCAGACGACAAGATGTTCTAAGAAATTGTATACTGCAAAAAGACCCTAGTATGCAGAGAACAAGACTCTTGAAACTATGTGAAACTTGATGGGTTGAGCACCAAGAGTCATTGTTTTTGTTTCATGAACTTTACGATTATATATGTGAAGCACTGTTAGAGCTTCAAAATATTAGTCATGCAGACACTTCTACAAAGGCATTCAACTTTCATTGTGCTTTACAGCAGAGTAAATTTATCATTTCACTTGAGATATGTTGCGAAATATTTGGCTTCACAGTCAATTTGTCAAATATTTTACAAGGTAAGAAGTGCGACGTTTCCGCATGTGTTAAGTATGCAGAATCGCTAAAATTAGAAATCCAAGGTCTGTGCAGTAACGCCACCACTAAATTAAATACTATTTATTCCGCTGCAGTTAAACGGGCGCAAGACAATAATTTTGAAATCTTTTTACCGAGGAATTGTGGAAAACAAGTTCAGCGTTCAAATAATGCTACAAGTAATGCAGAAGAATATTACAGGCAGTCAATTTACATACCTTTCCTAGACTATTTTATTAATCAAATTGATCAAAGGTTCTTGCTTCACAAAAATGTTTTGTGCCCATTAGAATTTCTTCTGCCAAAAAAAAAGTGTTCACCTTTCAGACATTGACATTCGAAGCAACATTCAAACTCTACTTGAGCAGTATCCTCAAGACATATCTCAAACGGTGGCTGTTAGTGAAGTCCAGATGTGGCGACGAAAGTGGCTACAAGAAAAGAACAATGTTCAGTTGCAGAATGATTTTATTGATTTACTGAATATGTGTGACAGTAATTTCTTCCCCTTCACTCACAAAATGCTAAAATTGTCGGCTACTTTGCCACTGTCCACAGCATCAAGTGAGAGGTCATTTTCTACACTCCGTGGACTTAAATAATATCTGCGCAACAGTATATCAGAAAACCGCTTGAATGGATTAGCATTGCTTACAGTTCACCGAGATACAGAAGTTGATCCTGAAAGTGTTTTGGACATATTTGCAAGAAAAAATCACCGTATACTATTCTATTGAAAAATTAGAAGTGACTTAAAAAACAGATCTGTGTACAAAATTTAGAGTGCAGCTAAAGTTTGTACTAAATTGCAAAAATTGTACAAATCACAAATGTACTTTATATCATAACACAGTTATTAATGATGTTGCGAATGTTTTTACATACATGTAAGTGTAAGATTTTAATGTTTTTTTTTTCAGCCAAATACATGTCTGGAGGCATAGTGAAGTGGGGGGAAGGGAGGAGTGGCAAAGCAATTTTTGTGACTTCTGAGAAAACCAAATATTCTCGGAGTTGGTATCATATATTGGTTGAATGTGCATACAGTACATATTTTGTGTTCAAAAAAAGCCCAGATTTTCTGGAGTTATTGTTACCTTCGTTATACTAAGGGTGTTGTAATTTTTTGTGAACATTTTAAATTATAGTAAACAGCCTGCATCTGTTCCCGTTCCTCGTCCTTTAGACTTAAGGACATTTGAATGTTTTGTGATGCCTGAAGAGGACATGTTTCTGAATTTGTTTTATTTCTTTTGGAAAAGTTAATTTGTGTTATTTTAATATTCAAAATAAATCATATTTACAGCAGTACAATATTCAATGTTATATTATGAAAACTGCTAAAATAGCACCAATTTGCAAGTAAAAATCAAAATTTTTCTAGGGGAGGGCCCCCGGACCCCTCGCTTCGTTAAGGGGGGGTGGGTTAATAGCCAAATGTTTATTAATTCCCCCCCCCCACCAAATAAAATCCTGGCTACGCTCCTGTTCAAAGTAATCACATTTCGTTGCCTATTCTTCCTCGAATGGAGGAATGGTATGAGTGTTAGTCACACGCATATCGCTGTTTATTTCGCAACTCTCCTGTGGTTTCTGTTGTTTGGATCACGTGTTTCACTCCAGTTTCGTGGCACAGATAGTCAGCGATCAGTGTCGGGTTATCTGACTCGCGGCCACACGTCAGCCGCTGAGCCGCTCAGTGGCAGCGGTCCGCACTTCGAGTCCAGTTCAGCATGTGGGGTCGCTTCGTGCATTCGGCCATGTGCGCGCTGGGCGTGGACCCCAGCCGTGTGGACCGAGGCCTCGTGGTGTTCTGCCACATGGCGTGGCTGACGTGGCTGGCCAACGCCCTGACGGCGCTGTGCGTCACCTCCACGTGGGGCCGGCTCGACTGCGTGGCCGTGGGCGGGAGTAGCCCCAGCAGCCCGCTGCTCCCGGAGCAGGCAGACACGTGTCCGCGCGCGGCGGGTCTCTTCGCGCCGCTGGCAGACCACGCGGCCTACTACAGCTGGAGCTGGCTGGTGCTGCTGGGGCTAGCGGGGCTCTCCGCGCTGCCCTGGCTGTGCCACCGCCGCCTGGAGGCCTGGCTGCAGGCCCTCACCGAGCAGGCGGCCGCCTGCCTGCGCGCCCCGGACCGCGAGGTTAGCCGCGCGCGCAAGACGGCCGAGGTGCTGGACGCAGTGCGCCACTGCGCCTCGCGCCGCCTCTCCGCCGGCCTGCAGCTGTGCGTGTGGCTGCACGCGGGCGCCTCCGTGCTGCAGACCCTGGCGCTCGACCACTGCCTGCACGGCGCCTTCCGCCAGTACGGCTGGCGCGTGTTCCAGCACGAGCTGCTGGGCGGCCGCAACCCGGCCCTGACCGCCTTCCCGCTGCTCGCCGCTGACCAGCAGCTGCACAGCCTGTGTCGCCTGCGCGGCAACCTGGTGCTGGCGCGCGTGCACCTGCTGCTGTGGCTGTGGACCCGCGCCACGCGCGCGCTGTGCGTGGCTGCGCTGCTGGCGGCCCGCCTGGCGCGCCAGCCCGCCGTGCAGCGCCTGTGCGCGCGCCAGCTGCTGCCCCCGCACAGTCGCCGCCTGGCGCGCCGCCTGGCCGCCCGCCTGGGCGTCGACGGCGTCCTGTTCGTGGCCGGCCTGGCGCGCCAGGTGCCGCCTGGCGCGCTGTGGCCCGTGCTGGAGGCGGCCGCCCGGCGCTGCGGCGACCTGGGCGAGTGAGGCCTCGCCTCGTGTGTGCTGGCGGCCGCCCGGCGCTGCGGCGACCTGGGCGAGTGAGGCCTCGCCTCGTGTGTGCTGGCGGCCGCCCGGCGCTGCGGCGACCTGGGCGAGTGAGGCCTCGCCTCGTGTGTGCTGGCGGCCGCCCGGCGCTGCGGCGACCTGGGCGAGTGAGGCCTCGACTCGTGTGTGCTGGCGGCCGCCCGGCGCTGCGGCGACCTGGGCGAGTGAGGCCTCGCCTCGTGTGTGCTGGCGGCCGCCCGGCGCTGCGGCGACCTGGGCGAGTGAGGCCTCGCCTCGTGTGTGCTGGCGGCCGCCCGGCGCTGCGGCGACCTGGGCGAGTGAGGCCTCGCCTCGTGTGTGCTGGTGGCCGCCCGGCGCTGCGGCGACCTGGGCGAGTGAGGCCTCGCCTCGTGTGTGCTGGCGGCCGCCCGGCGCTGCGGCGACCTGGGCGAGTGAGGCCTCGCCTCGTGTGTGCTGGCGGCCGCCCGGCGCTGCGGCGACCTGGGCGAGTGAGGCCTCGCCTCGTGTGTGCTGGCGGCCGCCCGGCTCTGCGGCGACCTGGGCGAGTGACCCTTCAGCCGGCCTTGCGTCTAACGACGCATACTCCCAACTGAGGCTTTATAATCTCACAAAACAATTATAAAATATTATTTAACTATAAAATTTGAAACCATTTATGAACAATGTTTGTATTGTGTATTTCATACAAATGCGTAAATATATTTCCAAACTGAAAACAATCAATAAAGGTAAAATTTATTGACGTTGTCAGTAAGAGTCCACATAGAGATATTACATGATTAATATCCGACAATGGACTTGAAAGGTATGAATTTATTTTGTGTTTTTTACAATTACCAAAATTTTTAAAAATTTTAAAAAAATTGCAAATCAAACATCAAGAAAATAATAAAAACAAGGTTGTATGTAGGTTGTTAAACGTGACTGAATCATGTTATGGGGATAAAATTAAATTCATTTATATTATATAAATACAAAAACATACAAACTTTAAATATAGATACAAATTTTAAAAAATATTATTGTTAGTACTAAACAGTCAGGTATAATCTGCAATTATTTACATAGAGGCCTTTCAAAGATCACATTGATTTATTACTTGAAATATATGAACGAGATGGTTTTAAAAAATAGTTGAAACACAAAAAATTAAAAAAAAAAAAAAAGTAATGGTCCCAGGTAGGTAATAAACAGCGATACCTCAAAAAAAATTCGTTAGTGAATGCCGATGAAAAGAACATTCGAAATATGTTGTTGGGTATCATTAATATAAAAAAAGAAATTTCTCAAAACTAAACAATAATACTAAAAATTAAAAATAAGATTAAAAGTATCCAGATCCTAAATATAGTTATCAACTACAACTTATCTACATGAAGGTCTTATTTAATAAGGGTTGAAAAATATACTTGAAATTAATACAAATTTGACATATTTTTACATTATTAATTAAATAATTTAAAAGCTTTATTTAATGCAAACCATTTTAAAAATAACATTATTATTATAAGGAGTCGTTATAGACTGTAAATTCCCTACATAGAGTCCATGTTTGGTACGTGATTAAAAATTAATAAAAATATTTATTATGATATTTTATGATTATAAATATATTAACATTAATTTAATAAAATAAGTATCAATTATGTCTAGTAGACTATAAACAGCTGCTGCCCTTCACAAAGGCATAATAAATTATTTGGAAAAAAAACTTTAAATACATACTTATTATTTTTAATGATAAAATTACTTTAACTACATTTACAAGTATTCAGAAGAATGCAATAATCTATATCAAAATTAAATAATAAAAAATTTAACAAGAAAAAGCTACAATGTGTTGTGCTAATTAAGTTAATATAAACTGCAACTTTTCCAGAGATTACTTCCGCAATTGTTGGTTAGGTATGCATACAGAGAAGTTTGAATTCGTTAGTACTATTCAACGTCCAATTTTTTGGGGGAATGTTCTTATAGAAAACATTTTATAAAAATGGTTCCTTTTAAAATCCCATTAAATAAATATTTAATTTTATGACATCACTTAGCATGTAAAATAAAACTCTATGTAAGCAAGAGTGTTTTGTGCCGTATAGAGTACAACTTTTCTATAAATTTTTAAAGAGTTCGTTCTTGGGAGCCACGGTTCGTTTCCCGGCGGGTGAACGCCGAATTGGAAACGTGGCGGATGTTACCGCCAGGCCTTAAGCTTTCTCGGACTACTCCAGTCCTTCCCGTCTCTCCCACAACCAACCACAATTCACTCCGTAAATACTTAATTTCCATCTCTTTTGTCCTAGAAGAAGCATCTACGACATGGTTATCTGAACCTGCTATTTCTGTCAGCACCAATCCTTATGTTTTGACGCCAGGTTTGCTTTATTTAATTTAGATAGTCAGTTATTACGTGAGACATTATTTTACTTAAAGTTATTTTTATGATTGACGTAAAATCCACGAATTTAAACAAAATTTAAAAATAAAAAAATAGAAAGTTGTGTTCATAGTTGCCTTCAAAAATTACATTTCTAACACCTCTAGTGAGATAGTGAGAAATGAAATACTAAATAACTAAGAAAAGGCACATTACCTGATAAGTCAATGCTCCTCATTTACTTATCTTGGTTTAGTTGTCAAAATAATTAAATAATTCGGGGATTTCCAAAATATTTAAACCACGATTTTGACAATTCATAGGGAAAAATTATTTTAATAAGGATTTTATTCAAGGGCGTATCTATGGGCGCAGCTGCCCTATCCCTCTCCAAAATGGGGAACAAGTAAAACAAAATTTTGTAAAAAAAGGTTGTAGCTAGAAGATGTGTAAGCCATCCTCACAAAGTATTGTTCAAACATTTTATTTAATGTATTACGTTTTTCTTGTAAATCCAATATAACCGAAATAACCCCGAAAGGTAATTAAATAAACCGTATAACACTGAAGGGCAAGTTTATAGACCCAAACTTCAAGTTCAATTATGAAGTGAAGCCCCATTTAACCAGAACCAAACGAATTCGGTTGAAAGATAAGGCATACACAAAAAGAAAATATTGTGCAACTCTCGTTAAATCACTTTTAAAATACAAATGCTCGCCGATGAATTGTTATTGTTTGAAAGTATATTTTATGGGTTACAGTCAACATCACTCTATTTTGAAAGGAATAAGTATTACATAGCATAATTTATAAAAATTAAAACTTTAAGACCGAAATTTGACCAAAAAATAAAACATTAAATCTTGTATCCAGATATTGTTTATAATAATTATGACCCCATGGCCCCTTGTCGCTTGTGAAAGAAATTTTTAAAAAAGCCTAACTCGCCCCCCCCCCCCCCCCCCAACCCTTTTTGTTTAGCTGTATACGCCCTTGATTGTGTCACTTTAAAAGTCTACATGACAAAACACTCAAGCGAAAATTGTAACGACAAGAAAACCCAGCTGAGCTGTGAGGCACACGTGAAGGAATGCGCTGTGTAACCCGAGGAGGACATTGCAATAGCATGCCTGGCAGCTCGCTAGTCGGACTCGCCGATAATCCGTATCTCCATCTGTATCGTTACCACTGCAGCGGGAGAGGAGTGGGGTGTGTGGCGTTACGTTTCACCGAGCCGGGGTTTCCGCAACCGTTGCCTTCGTGGAAGAGCGACGCAGTAGAACCAACTGGAGTTTCAAATACAATAAAGTAGTGTAGTCACCCCGGCTGCCATCTTCGCTGGACTCGCATTGCATTACACTCAGAGAGTATTTGTATTTTTTTTTTAATTTATATAGTCCCAGCCTATTTTGGATAATTTGTGTTGGCCGGTGATTAATAAATGTATAAATAAATACTTAATTCTATATCCATTGTTCTGTAAAATATATTTTTTATGTTAGAAATTTATGTAACCAAATTTTTATAATTGTTTGTAACTATAAATTTCAAAATATTTTAGTGGTTCATATCAAAAAGAAGTATAACTTTCAACACGCACGCTTTGTTATACGTGGTCTTTCGCTGGTACTAAAGATAGATATCTGATCAGTGGTGCGTGTTCCCCGCTGCAGCTGCGGGCGAGATGTGAACACACGCCAGCCTGACTGACGCGCGACCTCAATTCGCGTCTGTCCAGCACACGCCCCTGCGCGACAGTCGTTCAAACACAGCCGATCGGCGGGCTTTTGCACGCGCCGCGCGCCACCGCTTCATTTGTTTCCGAGCGCCGCTCCGTCGCAGGTATTCCCTTTTGGCGACGCTGTTTGAAGCGGCCCCATTCGACCGCCCCGTGGGCCAGCCATGACGCAGAGACAGACCCACCACTGCTTCCCCTTTTGACTGACCCCGCGGCGGCTCTCCCAGCTCGTTCACTCTGTTGTACCGCGTGATGTACATCAGTATGTACATGCCTGAGAAAGTACGCAAAAAAAAAGGGAGGGTTGTCTGTAAAGTCGGTTTACGGACGATAATTTTACGTGATAACATCATAAGAAAAACATTGATGAAAAATTGCATACTTTTTAATTTTCAAATATTATTTACAGTTTTTGCAAAATTTAATTTAAATAGTTTGTTTAAATATAATCACGAACAATTAGTTAAAAAGCCCGCCTTAACCTGTTTGATATTATAGAAGATTTTCACGCACGGTGGTTGGCTGGTTCTTGCACGCTCGGCTCTGGCGGAACGTGACAATTTTTCGTGCGTGCAGCCGGCGTTCATCGATTTATAAGACGTTATCACGTCAAAAATAATTTTGCTGAGTTTTATCTTGCATCACTTATAAATTTTATTTACATTACTTATGATGGTACATTTTCCGAACTAAAAGATGCTTTCCAATATATTTTTATTACTTTGAGTTTGTTTTTTTTATGCTAAACATGCTTATGACAAATTATTTTATGGTCAGAATAAATAAAGTATCACAGTAAAAATTACCACAATTTTGGCTTTGTAGATATTAAAAACGTTTAGCTGTCATATTAGTCTAAATAATACCCTTATATTTATAAATAAACTAAATGTGTAAAAAAAATATAATAAAATAACATGTATCACCTGTTTTATAAAAAGTAATTTGGCCTAATAATAAGTCATATTTCTTGCCTCTATTTATAGCGTATATCTTAGCTATAAGCTATAAATGCGTAAAACCGTAACATTATCGTGGTTTCATTTCACGAGCGACAAAACTTCAAGGAGATTATCCATGAGCTGGATTCTGCTAATGGCCCTTCACTTAATGGATGCTTTTAGAATTAGATAATTTGAAATCGTGTCCGACTGAGCCTCTTGATATGAGGTAGCGATGTTGAATTTATATGAATAATTAAAAACATTTTAAGTCAACATAAAAGTTATACGACTGAAATTTTAATTTTCTGGCATAAAGCATGTTACGAAAATGTCATAAAATAATCAACACACGGCTGATGAAAGAGTTAACGAGTGGAAATAATATTAAATCGTTTTGGGTAACGTTTCGCAAATCGTATGTCTATGCACGAAAAATGTTACATTCATATAATGATATACAATATATACAATGTAATTTATAAATAGCATAACTGATAACTGGTAGTATCGAAATTCTTGTAAACAACAGTGTTTACGTGCCTAGGCGTATCAACAAAATTTAAAAAAAAAATGTAAGTCAGCAATTTTTATGATCAATAAATCAAGCTGTATTTCGTTCATATAATCTGTCATATTGCTGCGTTTGTTTCAAATTGAAAATCCTTCGCAAATTACTGGCTGTTTACAAGTTTACATTTACAAAATTTATATGAATGTAAGATAGTAAAGCTAGTTCTCAGTATAATGATATCAAGTTGAAAACACAGTTCTTTTAAGTACGCATGGTAGGTACTTATATTCATGGTATCATAAACAAATTATTATGAAGGACAAGTATTTTTCGCGAAAATATTCCCAGACCAGCTGTGTGTTAAAACAGTGTAGCATTGTCTGTGTTTCGTGGTTGGCTGGGTTTATTTCAGGTTAATGTACTGTCAGTGCACCAATCACAGTCATCCGCTGCGGGAGCAAACGTGTTCTGAATGGCCCGGCCAAATATGGCGATGGCTTCTCTTGCAGGCGGCCGCCAATCACAAGGGAACAATCGCTAGCGTATGCACACCATAATGCAGACTAATAAGTGATCAGACATTTTCGCGACAAATACATGACCCTGAGTATTTTAAATTTTAACTTGTTTGCTTTTACCGTGCCTGTGATGGGCCATGAATGAAATACGAAGAAACGTCGTTCTCCTAGAACTGCCTTCTGTGCAGGTCGCTAAACTGATTGGCTGTTACAGAGATAAGTCCGCCGGGGACAACTTGTGGGCGAGACGTGACGTTGTGTGGACAGCTAATGAGCCGTATCAACCCAGCTGTACCAGTTAGCTCCATTTCTAAGAAGGAGCTCTGGCGGGTTTTCTTGTCACGACCAGAGCACGCACAATGAAGCCACAATACGAGGTTTTATTAGTTTCTTGCCGCGACGTTCAACCGGAAGTCATGAATGAGCGGCATAAGAAAGAACGACGAATACAAAAACATACGCATCGTCTTTCAACCCTCTTCACGGAATCGTGCAAGCCCCTTACGGGCATCCATTTTTCGCCAAAAATAACTGATCGCTCATTACACCTTAATAAGGTGTGCCTGCGGTAGCGAGATTTCCTTGTGATTGGCTGTCATGTGTTCGAGAAGCCATTTCCATGTTTGGCCGGGCCATTCAGGATTGGATGGCCGTGATTGGTGCGCTGACAGTATGCATGTGTCTGATGTAAACACAGCCCACCACGGAACACAGACAATGCTACAGAGTTTTAACACACAATTGGTCTGGAAATCGTTTTGCGAAAAATACATAGCCCTAATAATAAACCATTATTGCTACAACAAATGATATGATACAATCTCACACCAATGTAATGGTAGATATAAAAAACAGGAAAAATGCATGCCTCTTTGCTGTGAACTGTTTACAATACTAGGGAACACTTAACCATAATCTACATTCATTCTACCTTACTTCATTATCTTGATTAGAAATGTAATAATCAAACTCTATAGTTTAAATTAGTTAAAATGATTAAAAATCATAAAACATTACTGTACAGGAGTGGTACAGTTTGGGTGGTCCAACGCCAGGCTTCAGGCGGGAGTGGTGGTGCCAATGTCCATCTTGGGTTGTAACCTCACGGCGGCCATCTTGAATGACCTTGACCTTGACCTTGACCTTTGACCTTCAACTTCAAAATTTGCCAGAACTTACCCAAAATTCGCCCAAAATTTCCAGTTTTTTTTTTTTTTTTTGGAAAAAAAATTCCACCAAAAAATCTCGACATCTCAAAAATAAATATTTTTCGAGGGGAAAATTCCGTTTTGAGGGGAAATTTTCCGTTTTAGTCTTCAAAAATGCAAACGGCTTGAAATTTCCTAAAAGCGGCTTAAGAGTCCTAAAAACAAGCCACCATAATCCGCTGAAGTCATGACCTTGACAATTAGGATGACATGGCCACCATTTTGAACTGTTACGTAGCCATTGCAATTTTCATTACGGCCACCATCTTCAAAATCCATATTTTTATGCTAGGAAATCGGTAAAAATTTTAAATTTTATAAAATATTAATAATTTTTTTTTAAATGTAAGGTTAAAGGTCAATGTCATCCAAGATGGCCGCCGTGACATCATCGGAGATGTAGGTCCCACGGCAGAAGCCGCCACCACAGACTGCCTTTAAAGTAACTGCGCCATGTAATTAAGGTATAATTTTCTCATGGACACGAGTAAGAAGATAATTCAATGCTTTCAAAACTGTATTGGCAGATGAAGATCCTTTTTGCAATGAATTTCTGTCACTTCCGTACGTCCAATTTTTGCAAGTCTACAGTGAACTTTCAAACTGCAGACACATCCTCTTGCAGATATGTTTGTATGACTACGGTCCTGAAAACGTTATAACATACAGCAGCTTGTTCTAAGGGAAAGTATTAGTTAGGATAAATCGTATCTGTATTGCCGGATTGAAGATCTGATTTTATGTATTTATTTATTTTGCGATTATGAACGCTTCTGTCTAAACGTTCCTGACATCGGGTATACATTTTGAATTGTTGCGAATGCAAGGCACAGTGTTGTCTCGGTGGTCTGTCGATGCCAGTCCGTTGTCTTCTGTACTCTGGGTGTGCTCGCGCCGAGAGAACATACGCCCTTTTGTACGGATATCATTTTAACACAAGGCCATTTGAAATACTAATATTATCATACTAGTTTAAAAGAAGTGGCCAGTCTTTGCCATTTTTTTTATTCTTATCTTATGTATGAACATATACATTGCAGAAGTCACTGGACCAACGAAACTATCCCGTCTTAAGTCATGAGTAGAGACCTGAAAAATTCGCGGATTCATTTCGTGATAGTCCAGAATCCAAAAACGTTTGCCTTTTTGCTGCATCAGTGATTAGGCCACAGTTTATCTGAATGATACTCGGCCAATGAAAAACATTAAACAAAAGAAGTATCGAATCACTAGCGTCCCAGTTAACAGGTGTCTCGAGTCAGTAGCCAATGAGCAGATGTAATTTTCCCGAGTGCATAGAGGATCATGGTGTATATCCTACAGGTCATTGAAATCGCAAATTTATCCGGTCTCTAGTCATGAGTAGAGACCCGTAAAATTCGCGGGTTCATTTCGTGTTATGCTAAAATTCAAATAATTATACCTTAGTGTTGCTTCTGTCATTGGTTCACTGTTAATCTGGAGGACTGAGGGCCAATTAGAGACCCTCACTCATAGAAGTGTCGAATCACGGGCCACCCAGTCGAGACGACTCACAAGTCAACAGCCAATGAACAGTTGGCATTTGCCCGAGTGTGTAGAGGATATTGGAGTCTATCCTGGAGGTCAATGAACCCGCGAATTTCACGGGTCTCTAGCCATGAGTAGGGGCATGCGTTTTTCGCGAAATAATCTGCTCGCTAGTTAGACTGCAACAAGGTATGCCATTGTTCCCTTGTGATTGGTGGCCGTCTGCGAGAGAAGCCATCGCCCTGTCTGGCCGGGCCATTCAGGACGAGTTTGCTTCCGCACTGGCTGGCTGTGATTGGTGCGCCGACAGTAGACATGCACTTGGAATAAACCCAGCCAACCACGAGACACAGAAAATGCTATAGAGTTTTAGCACACAGCTGGTCGGAAAATCTTTTCGCGAAAATCACATGGCCCTAGTCATGAGTATAGACCCGAAAAATTCGCGGGTTCATTTCGTGTTATGATAAAATTCAAATAATTATACCTTAGTGTTGCTTCTGTCATTGGTTCACTGTTAATCTGGAGGACTGAGGGCCAATTAGAGACCCTCACTCATAGAAGTGTCGAATCACAGGCCACCCAGTCGAGACGACTCACAAGTCAGCAGCCAATGAACGGTTGGCATTTGCCCGAGTGTGTAGAGGATATTGGAGTCTATCCTGGAGGTCATTGAAGCCGCGAATTTTCCGGTCTCTAGTCATGAGTAGGGACAGGTGCTGTAAAAATTCGCTGGTTCTGGTTCAGTGACCTCCAGGATAGACTTCGCAGTCCTCTGAATACTCGGGCAAATGTCACCCATTCATTGGTAGCAAATTACGTATACAATGTAAATGTGTTGTTTTTTGTAAATTGAACCGAAATAATTATGTAAAATTACGAATATTTATAAGTTTGTGCATTTGCATTAAAACGTAACAAAAATTTGGCAGTAATACTGGGCTCGGATTATTCCCTTGTGTGACCCCAGCACCAACATTAGTTAAAGGTATTGTTAAACCGCTCCCTGAGTAGCTTTCTAATATCAACTGGGCACATTATTAAGCATAATAAAATGAAATAATGTCAAATTATTCAATAATCGATTACATTTTATATAGTTTAAAAAATTATACTTTTATAAAAAAATCAATCAAAAATTAAAACTATGAGCCAGTTTTCGAATGCACTACAAGAAATAGTCAGAGCTGTTTTCAATATGGACAATTAACCATAGCAATGTGTTTAACATATGTACGATATATTTATTGTAGAATTATCAAATCATTTCTTGGCAACTGAATTTCAAAAAAAAAACTTATTTTCGTAAAGGTGTGTGCAGTGCAGGTAGATGCAAGACGGTAGTTTTGCCACCAGGCTAGCAGTGCCACCGCTGCGGTGACCAGGGCGACTGGTTATGGCCTCATCAGAGCTAAACGCTGACACGCAAGTGGCAGAGGGAGGCAGTGCGTGTGATGTATGAACCGCAGTACGCACCGACGTTGAGCAGGATTGCTCCTGTAATAAATGCCTCGCAGCAGCTGGCGAGCCACAGTATATCATCCCTCGTTACGACGTGGCCACGGAAATAATGGAGGGAGCAAAGAGGTCCTCAGAGACATCTGCTCTCCGGCGAGTAGCTCGACTACCCCCCAGCGCCAGTGAACCGACCAGTAGAGGCTACTCACACAGCAGGCAGGGTAGTCCAGGCCATGATCACGCACCCGTGTGTCATCAGCGAGTAGCTCGACTACCCCCCAGAGCCAGTGAACCGAGCTGTAGAGGCTACTCACACAGCAGGCAGGGTAGTCCAGGCCATGATCACGCACCCGTGTGTCATCAGAGAGTAGCTCGACTACCACCCAGAGCCAGTGAACCGAGCTGTAGTGGCTACTCACACAGCAGGCAGGGTAGTCCAGGCCATGATCACGCACCCGTGTGTCATCAGCGAGTAGCTCGACTACCCCCCAGCGCCAGTGAACCGACCAGTAGAGGCTACTCACACAGCAGGCAGGGTAGTCCAGGCCATGATCACGCACCCGTCTGTCGTCGGCGAGTAGCTCGACTACCCCCCAGCGCCAGTGAACCGACCAGTAGAGGCTACTCACACAGCTGGCAGGGTAGTCAAGGCCATGTACACGCACCCGTGTGTCATCGGCGAGTAGGTCGACTACTACCCAGAGCCAGTGAACCGAGCTGTAGAGGCTACTCACACAGCAGGCAGGGTAGTCCAGGCCATGATCACGCACCCGTGTGTCATCGGCGAGTAGCTCGACTACCCCCCAGAGCCAGTGAACCGACCAGTAGAGGCTACTCACACAGCAGGCAGGGTAGTCCAGGCCATGATCACGCACCCGTGTGTCATCAGCGAGTAGCTCGACTACCCCCCAGAGCCAGTGAACCGAGCTGTAGAGGCTACTCACACAGCAGGCAGGGTAGTCCAGGCCATGATCACGCACCCGTGTGTCATCAGAGAGTAGCTCGACTACCACCCAGAGCCAGTGAACCGAGCTGTAGTGGCTACTCACACAGCAGGCAGGGTAGTCCAGGCCATGATCACGCACCCGTGTGTCATCAGCGAGTAGCTCGACTACCCCCCAGCGCCAGTGAACCGACCAGTAGAGGCTACTCACACAGCAGGCAGGGTAGTCCAGGCCATGATCACGCACCCGTCTGTCGTCGGCGAGTAGCTCGACTACCCCCCAGCGCCAGTGAACCGACCAGTAGAGGCTACTCACACAGCTGGCAGGGTAGTCAAGGCCATGTACACGCACCCGTGTGTCATCGGCGAGTAGGTCGACTACTACCCAGAGCCAGTGAACCGAGCTGTAGAGGCTACTCACACAGCAGGCAGGGTAGTGCAGGCCATGATCACGAACCCGTGTGTCATCAGCGAGTAGCTCGACTACCACCCAGAGCCAGTGAACCGAGCTGTAGAGGCTACTCACACAGCAGGCAGGGTAGTCCAGGCCATGATCACGCACCCGTGTGTCATCGGCGAGTAGCTCGACTAACCCCCAGCGCCAGTGAACCGACCTGTAGAGGCTACTCACACAGCAGGCAGGGTAGTCCAGGCCATGATCACGCACCCGTGTGTCATCGGCGAGTAGCTCGACTACCCCCCAGCGCCAGTGAACCGACCAGTAGAGGCTACTCACACAGCAGGCAGGGTAGTCCAGGCCATGATCACGCACCCGTCTGTCGTCGGCAAGTAGCTCGACTACCACCCAGCGCCAGTGAACCGAGCTGTAGAGGCTACTCACACCGCAGGCAGGGTAGTACAGGCCATGATCACGCACCCGTCTGTCATCGGCGAGTAGCTCGACTACCCCCCAGCGCGAGTGAACCGAGCTGTAGAGGCTACTCACACAGCAGGCAGGGTAGTCCAGGCCATGATCACGGACCCGTGTGTCAACGGCGAGTAGCTCGACTACCCCCCAGCACCAGTGAACCGACCTGTAGAGGCTACTCACACAGCAGGCAGGGTAGTACAGGCCATGATCACGCAACCGTCTGTCATCGGCGAGTAGCTCGACTACCCCCCAGCGCCAGTGAACCGAGCTGTAGAGGCTACTCACACAGCAGGCAGGGTAGTCCAGGCCATGATCACGCACCCGTGTGTCATTGGCGAGTAGCTCGACTACCCCCCAGCGCCAGTGAACCGACCTGTAGAGGCTACTCACATAGCAGGCAGGGTAGTCCAGGCCATGATCACGCACCCGTGTGTCATCGGCGAGTAGCTCGACTACCCCCCAGCGCCAGTGAACCGACCAGTAGAGGCTACTCACACAGCAGGCAGGGTAGTCCAGGCCATGATCACGCACCCGTCTGTCGTCAGCGAGTAGCTCGACTACCCCCCACCGCCAGTGAACCGACCAGTAGAGGCTACTCACACAGCAGGCAGGGTAGTCCAGGCCATGATCACGCACCCGTGTGTCATCAGCGAGTAGCTCGACTACCACCCAGAGCCAGTGAACCGAGCTGTAGAGGCTACTCACACCGCAGGCAGGGTAGTCCAGGCCATGATCACGCACACGTCTGTCATCGGCGAGTAGCTCGACTACCCCCCAGCGCCAGTGAACCGAGCTGTAGAGGCTACTCACACAGCAGGCAGGGTAGTCCAGGCCATGATCACGCACCCGTCTGTCATCGGCGAGTAGCTCGACTACCACCCAGCGCCAGTGAACCGACCTGTAGAGGCTACTCACACAGCAGGCAGGGTAGTCCAGGCCATGATCACGCACCCGTGTGTCATTGGCGAGTAGCTCGACTACCCCCCAGCGCCAGTGAACCGAGCTGTAGAGGCTACTCACACAGCAGGCAGGGTAGTCCAGGCCATGATCACGTACCCGTCTGTCATCGGCGAGTAACTCGACTACCACCCAGCGCCAGTGAACCGACCTGTAGAGGCTACTCACACAGCAGGCAGGGTAGTCCAGGCCATGATCACGCACCCGTGTGTCATTGGCAAGTAACTCGACTACCCCCCAGCGCCAGTGAACCGACCTGTAGAGGCTACTCACACAGCCGGCAGGGTAGTACAGGCCATGATCACGCACCCGTGTGTCATCGGCGAGTAGCTCGACTACCCCCCAGCGCCAGTGAACCGAGCTGTAGAGGCTACTCACACCGCAGGCAGGGTAGTACAGGCCATGATCACGCACCCGTCTGTCATCGGCGAGTAGCTCGACTACCACCCAGCGCCAGTGAACCGACCTGTAGAGGCTACTCACACAGCAGGCAGGGTAGTCCAGGCCATGATCACGCACCCGTCTGTCATCGGCGAGTAGCTCGACTACCACCCAGCGCCAGTGTACCGAGCTGTAGAGGCTACTCACACAGCAGGCAGGGTAGTCCAGGCCATGATCACGGACCAGTCTGTCATCGGCGAGTAGCTCGACTACCACCCAGCGCCAGTGAACCGAGCTGTAGAGGCTACTCACACAGCAGGCAGGGTAGTCCAGGCCATGATCACGGACCAGTCTGTCGTCGGCGAGTAGCTCGACTACCACCCAGCGCCAGTGAACCGACCAGTAGAGGCTACTCACACAGCAGGCAGGGTAGTCCAGGCCATGATCACGCACCCGTCTGTCATCGGCGAGTAGATCGACTACCACCCAGAGCCAGTGAACCGACCTGTAGAGGCTACTCACACAGCAGGCAGGGTAGTCCAGGCCATGATCACGCACCCGTGTGTCATCGGCGAGTAGCTCGACTACCACCCAGCGCCAGTGAACCGACCTGTAGAGGCTACTCACACAGCAGGCAGGGAAGTCCAGGCCATGATCACGCACCCGTCTGTCATCGGCGAGTAGCTCGACTACCACCCAGAGCCAGTGAACCGACCTATAGAGGCTACTCACACAGCAGGCAGGGTAATCCAGGCCATGATCACGCACCAGTCTGTCGTCGGCGAGTAGCTCGACTACCACCCAGCGCCAGTGAACCGACCTGTAGAGGCTACTCACACAGCAGGCAGGGTAGTCCAGGCCATGATCACGCACCCGTCTGTCATCGGCGAGTAGCTCGACTACCACCCAGCGCCAGTAAACCGAGCTGTAGAGGCTACTCACACAGCAGGCAGGGTAGTCCAGGCCATGATCACGGACCAGTCTGTCATCGGCGAGTAGCTCGACTACCACCCAGCGCCAGTGAACCGAGCTGTAGAGGCTACTCACACAGCAGGCAGGGTAGTCCAGGCCATGATCACGGACCAGTCTGTCGTCGGCGAGTAGCTCGACTACCTCCCAGCGCCAGTGAACCGACCAGTAGAGGCTACTCACACAGCAGGCAGGGTAGTCCAGGCCATGATCACGCACCCGTCTGTCATCGGCGAGTAGATCGACTACCACCCAGAGCCAGTGAACCGACCTGTAGAGGCTACTCACACAGCAGGCAGGGTAGTCCAGGCCATGATCACGCACCCGTGTGTCATCGGCGAGTAGCTCGACTACCACCCAGCGCCAGTGAACCGACCTGTAGAGGCTACTCACACAGCAGGCAGGGAAGTCCAGGCCATGATCACGCACCCGTCTGTCATCGGCGAGTAGCTCGACTACCACCCAGAGCCAGTGAACCGACCTATAGAGGCTACTCACACAGCAGGCAGGGTAATCCAGGCCATGATCACGCACCAGTCTGTCGTCGGCGAGTAGCTCGACTACCACCCAGCGCCAGTGAACCGACCAGTAGAGGCTACTCACACAGCAGGCAGGGTAGTCCAGGCCATGATCACGCACCAGTCTGTCGTCGGCGAGTAGCTCGACTACCACCCAGCGCCAGTGAACCGACCAGTAGAGGCTACTCACACAGCAGGCAGGGTAGTCCAGGCCATGATCACGCACCCGTGTGTCATCAGCGAGTAGCTCGACTACCACCCAGAGCCAGTGAACCGAGCTGTAGAGGCTACTCACACCGCAGGCAGGGTAGTCCAGGCCATGATCACGCACCCGTCTGTCATCGGCGAGTAGCTCGACTACCACCCAGAGCCAGTGAACCGACCTGTAGAGGCTACTCACACAGCAGGAAGGGTAGTCCAGGCCATGATCACGCACCCGTGTGTCATCGGCGAGTAGCTCGACTACCACCCAGAGCCAGTGAACCGACCTGTAGAGGCTACTCACACAGCAGGCAGGGTAGTCCAGGCCATGATCACGCACCAGTCTGTCGTCGGCGAGTAGCTCGACTACCACCCAGCGCCAGTGAACCGACCAGTAGAGGCTACTCACACAGCAGGCAGGGTAGTCCAGGCCATGATCACGCACCAGTCTGTCGTCGGCGAGTAGCTCGACTACCACCCAGCGCCAGTGAACCGACCAGTAGAGGATACTCACACAGCAGGCAGGGTAGTCCAGGCCATGATCACGCACCCGTGTGTCATCAGCGAGTAGCTCGACTACCACCCAGAGCCAGTGAACCGAGCTGTAGAGGCTACTCACACCGCAGGCAGGGTAGTCCAGGCCATGATCACGCACACGTCTGTCATCGGCGAGTAGCTCGACTACCCCCCAGCTCCACTGAACCGAGCTGTAGAGGCTACTCACACAGCAGGCAGGGTAGTCCAGGCCATGATCACGCACCCGTCTGTCATCGGCGAGTAGCTCGACTACCACCCAGCGCCAGTGAACCGACCTGTAGAGGCTACTCACACAGCAGGCAGGGTAGTCCAGGCCATGATCACGCACCCGTGTGTCATTGGCGAGTAGCTCGACTACCACCTAGCGCCAGTGAACCGACCTGTAGAGGCTACTCACACAGCCGGCAGGGTAGTACAGGCCATGATCACGCACCCGTGTGTCATCGGCGAGTAGCTCGACTACCCCCCAGCGCCAGTGAACCGAGCTGTAGAGGCTACTCACACCGCAGGCAGGGTAGTACAGGCCATGATCACGCACCCGTCTGTCATCGGCGAGTAGCTCGACTACCACCCAGCGCCAGTGAACCGACCTGTAGAGGCTACTCACCAAACAGGCAGGGTAGTCCATGCCATGAACACGCACCAGTCTGTCGTCGGCGAGTAGCTCGACTACCACCCAGCGCCAGTGAACCGACCAGTAGAGGCTACTCACACAGCAGGCAGGGTAGTCCAGGCCATGATCACGCACCCGTCTGTCATCGGCGAGTAGCTCGACTACCACCCAGCGCCAGTGAACCGAGCTGTAGAGGCTACTCACACAGCAGGCAGGGTAGTCCAGGCCATGATCACGCACCAGTCTGTCGTCGGCGAGTAGCTCGACTACCACCCAGCGCCAGTGAACCGAGCTGTAGAGGCTACTCACACAGCAGGCAGGGTAGTCCAGGCCATGATCACGCACCCGTGTGTCATCGGCGAGTAGCTCGACTACCACCCAGAGCCAGTGAACCGACCTGTAGAGGCTACTCACACAGCAGGCAGGGTAGTCCAGGCCATGATCACGCACCCGTGTGTCATCGGCGAGTAGCTCGACTACCACCCAGCGCCAGTGAACCGACCTGTAGAGGCTACTCACACAGCAGGCAGGGAAGTCCAGGCCATGATCACGCACCCGTGTGTCATCGGCGAGTAGCTCGACTACCCCCCAGCGCCAGTGGACCGAGCTGTAGAGGCTACTCACACAGCAGGCAGGGTAGTCCAGGCCATGATCACGCACCAGTCTGTCGTCGGCGAGTAGCTAGCTCGACTACCACCCAGCGCCAGTGAACCGACCTGTAGAGGCTACTCACACAGCAGGCAGGGAAGTCCAGGCCATGATCACGCACCCGTGTGTCATCGGCGAGTAGCTCGACTACCCCCCAGCGCCAGTGGACCGAGCTGTAGAGGCTACTCACACAGCAGGCAGGGTAGTCCAGGCCATGATCACGCACCCGTCTGTCGTCGGCGAGTAGCTCGACTACCTCCTAGCGCCAGTGAACCGAGCTGTAGAGGCTACTCACACAGCAGGCAGGGTAGTCCAGGCCATGATCACGCACCCGTCTGTCGTCGGCGAGTAGCTCGACTACCTCCCAGCGCCAGTGAACCGTGCTGTAGAGGCTACTCACACAGCAGGCAGGGTAGTCCAGGCCATGATCACGCACCCGTCTGTCGTCGGCGAGTAGCTCGACTACCTCCCAGCGCCAGTGAACCGAGCTGTAGAGGCTACAAACACAGCAGGCAGGGTAGTCCAGGCCATGATCACGCACCCGTCTGTCGTCGGCGAGTAGCTCGACTACCCCCCAGCGCCAGTGAACCAAGCTGTAGAGGCTACTCACACAGCAGGCAGGGTAGTCCGGGCCATGATCACGCACCCGTCTGTCATCGGCTAGTAGCTCGACTACCACCCAGCGCCAGTGAACCGAGCTGTAGAGGCTACTCACACAGCAGGCAGGGTAGTCCAGGCCATGATCACGCACCCGTGTGTCATTAGCGAGTAGCTCGACTACCACCCAGAGCCAGTGAACCGAGCTGTAGTGGCTACTCACACAGCAGGCAGGGTAGTCCAGGCGATGATCACGCACCTGTGTGTCATCAGCGAGTAGCTCGACTACACCCCAGCGCCAGTGAACCAACCAGTAGAGGCTACTCACACAGCAGGCAGGGTAGTCCAGGCCATGATCACGCACCCGTCTGTCGTCGGCGAGTAGCTCGACTACCCCCCAGCGCCAGTGAACCGACCAGTAGAGGCTACTCACACAGCAGGCAGGGTAGTCAAGGCCATGTACACGCACCCGTCTGTCATCGGCGAGTAGGTCGACTACTACCCAGAGCCAGTGAACCGAGCTGTAGAGGCTACTCACACAGCAGGCAGGGTAGTCCAGGCCATGATCACGCACCCGTGTGTCATCAGCGAGTAGCTCGACTACCACCCAGAGCCAGTGAACCGAGCTGTAGAGGCTACTCACACAGCAGGCAGGGTAGTCCAGGCAATGATCACGCACCCGTGTGTCATCGGCGAGTAGCTCGACTAACCCTTAGCGCCAGTGAACCGACCTGTAGAGGCTACTCACATAGCAGGCAGGGTAGTCCAGGCCATGATCACGCACCCGTATGTCATAAGCGAGTAGCTCGACTACCCCCCAGCGCCAGTGAACCGACCAGTAGAGGCTACTCACACAGCAGGCAGGGTAGTCAAGGCCATGTACACGCACCCGTGTGTCATCGGCGAGTAGGTCGACTACTACCCAGAGCCAGTGAACCGAGCTGTAGAGGCTACTCACACCGCAGGCAGGGTAGTACAGGCCATGATCACGCACCCGTCTGTCATCGGCGAGTAGCTCGACTACCCCCCAGCGCGAGTGAACCGAGCTGTAGAGGCTACTCACACAGCAGGCAGGGTAGTCCAGGCCATGATCACGGACCCGTGTGTCAACGTAGAGTAGCTCGACTACCCCCCAGCGCCAGTGAACCGAGCTGTAGAGGCTACTCACACAGCAGGCAGGGTAGTACAGGCCATGATCACGCACCCGTCTGTCATCGGCGAGTAGCTCGACTACCCCCCAGGGCCAGTGAACCTAGCTGTAGAGGCTACTCACACTGCAGGCAGGGTAGTCCAGGCCATGATCACGCACCCGTGTGTCATCGGCGAGTAGATCGACTACCCCCCAGCGCCAGTGAACCGACCTGTAAAGGCTACTCACATAGCAGGCAGGGTAGTCCAGGCCATGATCACGCACCCGTGTGTCATCGGCGAGTAGCTCGACTACCCCCCAGCGCCAGTAAACCGACCAGTAGAGGCTACTCACACAGCAGGCAGGGTAGTCCAGGCCATGATCACGCACCCGTCTGTCGTCAGCGAGTAGCTCGACTACCCCCCAGCGCCAGTGAACCGACCAGTAGAGGCTACTCACACAGAAGGCAGGGTAGTCCAAGCCATGATAACGCACCCGTGTGTCATCAGCGAGTAGCTCGACTACCACCCAGAGCCAGTGAACCGAGCTGTAGAGGCTACTCACACCGCAGGCAGGGTAGTCCAGGCCATGATCACGCACACGTCTGTCATCGGCGAGTAGCTCGACTACCCCCCAGCGCCAGTGAACCGAGCTGTAGAGGCTACTCACACAGCAGGCAGGGTAGTCCAGGCCATGATCACGCACCCGTCTGTCATCGGCGAGTAGCTCGACTACCCCCCAGCGCCAGTGAACCAAGCTGTAGAGGCTACTCACACAGCAGGCAGGGTAGTCCAGGCCATGATCACGCACCCGTCTGTCGTCGGCGAGTAGCTCGACTACCCCCCAGCGCCAGTGAACCGAGCTGTAGAGGCTACTCACACAGCAGGCAGGGTAGTCCAGGCCATGATCACGCACCCGTCTGTCATCGGCGAGTAGCTCGACTACCACCCAGCGCCTGTGAACCGACCTGTAGAGGCTACTCACACAGCAGGCAGGGTAGTCCAGGCCATGATCACGCACCCGTGTGTCATTGGCGAGTAGCTCGACTACCCCCCAGCGCCAGTGAACCGACCTGTAGAGGCTACTCACACAGCCGGCAGGGTAGTACAGGCCATGATCACGCACCCGTGTGTCATCGGCGAGTAGCTCTCCTACCCCCCAGCGCCAGTGAACCGAGCTGAAGAGGCTACTCACACCGCAGGCAGGGTAGTACAGGCCATGATCACGCACCCGTCTGTCATCGGCGAGTAGCTCGACTACCACCCAGCGCCAGTGAACCGACCTGTAGAGGCTACTTACACAGGAGGCAGGGTAGTCCAGGCCATGAACACGCACCAGTCTGTCGTCGGCGAGTATCTCGACTACCACCCAGCGCCAGTGAACCAACCAGTAGAGGCTACTCACACAGCAGGCAGGGTAGTCCAGGCCATGATCACGCACCCGTCTGTCATCGGCGAGTAGCTCGACTACCACCCAGCGCCAGTGAACCGAGCTGTAGAGGCTACTCACACAGCAGGCAGGGTAGTCCAGGCCATGATCACGCACCAGTCTGTCGTCGGCGAGTAGCTCGACTACCACCCAGCGCCAGTGAACCGACCAGTAGAGGCTACTCACACAGCAGGCAGGGTAGTCCAGGCCATGATAACGCACCCGTCTGTCATCGGCGAGTAGCTCGACTACCACCCAGAGCCAGTGAACCGACCTGTAGAGGCTACTCACACAGCAGGCAGGGTAGTCCAGGCCATGATCACGCACCCGTGTGTCATCGTCGAGTAGCTCGACTACCACCCAGCGCCAGTGAACCGACTTGTAGAGGCTACTCACACAGCAGGCAGGGAAGTCCAGGCCATGATCACGCACCCGTGTGTCATCGGCGAGTAGCTCGACTACCCCCCAGCGCCAGTGGACCGAGCTGTAGAGGCTACTCACACAGCAGGCAGGGTAGTCCAGGCCATGATCACGCACCAGTCTGTCGTCGGCGAGTAGCTAGCTCGACTACCTCCCAGCGCCAGTGAACCGAGCTGTAGAGGCTACTCACACAGCAGGCAGGGAAGTCCAGGGCATGATCACGCACCCGTGTGTCATCGGCGAGTAGCTCGACTACCCCCCAGCGCCAGTGAACCGAGCTGTAGAGGCTACTCACACAGCAGGCAGGGTAGTCCAGGCCATGATCACGCACCAGTCTGTCGTCGGCGAGTAGCTAGCTCGACTACCTCCCAGCGCCAGTGAACCGAGCTGTAGAGGCTACTCACACAGCAGGCAGGGTAGTCCAGGCCATGATCACGCACCCGTCTGTCGTCGGCGAGTAGCTCGACTACCTCCCAGCGCCAGTGAACCGAGCTGTAGAGGCTACTCACACAGCAGGCAGGGTAGTCAAGGCCATGATCACGCACCCGTCTGTCGTCGGCGAGTAGATCGACTACCCCCCAGCGCCAGTGAACCGAGCTGTAGAGGCTACTCACACAGCAGGCAGGGTAGTCCAGGCCATGATCACGCACCCGTCTGTCGTCGGCGAGTAGCTCGACTACCTCCCAGCGCCAGTGAACCGAGCTGTAGAGGCTACTCACACAGCAGGCAGGGTAGTCCAGGCCATGATCACACACCCTTCTGTCATCGGCGAGTAGCTCGACTACCACCCAGCGCCAGTGAACCGAGCTGTAGAGGCTACTCACACAGCAGGCAGGGTAGTCCAGGCCATGATCACGCACCCGTCTGTCATCGGCGAGTCGCTCGACTACCACCCAGAGCCAGTGAACCAAGCTGTAGAGGCTACTCACACAGCAGGCAGGGTAGTCCAGGCCATGATCACGCACCAGTCTGTCGTCGGCGAGTAGCTCGACTACCTCCCAGCGCCAGTGAACCGAGCTGTAGAGGCTACTCACACAGCAGGCAGGGTAGTCCAGGCCATGATCACGCAGCCGTCTGTCGTCGGCGAGTAGCTCGACTACCTCCCAGCGCCAGTGAACCGAGCTGTAGAGGCTACTCACACAGCAGGCAGGTTAGTCCAGGCCATGATCACGCACCCGTCTGTCATCGGCGAGTCGCTCGACTACCTCCCAGCGCCAGTGAACCGAGCTGTAGAGGCTACTCACACAGCAGGCAGGGTAGTCCAGGCCATGATCACACACCCGTCTGTCATCGGCGAGTCGCTCGACTACCCCCCAGCGCCAGTGAACCGAGCTGTAGAGGCTACTCACACAGCAGGCAGGGTAGTCCAGGCCATGATCACGCACCAGTCTGTCATCGGCGAGTCGCTCGACTACCTCCCAGCGCCAGTGAACCGAGCTGTAGAGGCTACTCACACAGCAGGCAGGGTAGTCCAGGCCATGATCACACACCCGTCTGTCATCGGCGAGTCGCTCGACTACCCCCCAGCGCCAGTGAACCGAGCTGTAGAGGCTACTCACACAGCAGGCAGGGTAGTCCAGGCCATGATCACGCACCCGTCTGTCATCGGCGAGTAGCTCGACTACCTCCCAGCGCCAGTTAACCGAGCTGTAGAGGCTACTCACACAGCAGGCAGGGTAGTCCAGGCCATGATCACGCACCCGTCTGTTATCGGCGAGTCGCTCGACTACCCCCCAGTGCCAGTGAACCGAGCTGTAGAGGCTACTCACACAGCAGGCAGGGTAGTCCAGGCCATGATCACGCACCCGTCTGTCATCGGCGAGTCGCTCGACTACCTCCCAGCGCCAGTGAACTGAGCTGTAGAGGCTACTCACACAGCAGGCAGGGTAGTCCAGGCCATGATCACACACCCGTCTGTCATCGGCGAGTCGCTCGACTACCCCCCAGCGAAGGTGAACCGAGCTGTAGAGGCTACTCACACAGCAGGCAGGGTAGTCCAGGCCGTTATCACGCACCCGTCTGTCATCGGCGAGTAGCTCGACTACCACCCAGCGCCAGTGAACCAAGCTGTAGAGGCTACTCACACAGCAGGCAGGGTAGTCCAGGCCATGATCACGCACCCGTCTGTCATCGGCGAGTCGCTCGACTACCACCCAGAGCCAGTGAACCAAGCTGTAGAGGCTACTCACACAGCAGGCAGGGTAGTCCAGGCCATGATCACGCACCCGTCTGTCATCGGCGAGTAGCTCGACTACTACCCAGAGCCAGTGAACCGAGCTGTAGAGGCTACTCACACAGCAGGCAGGGTAGTCCAGGCCATGATCACGCACCCGTGTTTCATCAGCGAGTAGCTCGACTACCACCCAGAGCCAGTGAACCAAGCTGTAGAGGCTACTCACACAGCAGGCAGGGTAGTCCAGGCCATGTTCACGCACCCGTGTGTCATCGGCGAGTAGCTCGACTAACCCTTAGCGCCAGTGAACCGACCTGTAGAGGCTACTCACATAGCAGGCAGGGTAGTCCAGGCCATGATCATGCACCCGTGTGTCATCAGCGAGTAGCTCGACTACCCCCCAGCGCCAGTGAACCGACCAGTAGAGGCTACTCACACAGCAGGCAGGGTAGCCAAGGCCATGTACACGCACCCGTGTGTCATCGGCGAGTAGGTCGACTACTACCCAGAGCCAGTGAACCGAGCTGTAGAGGCTACTCACACCGCAGGCAGGGTAGTACAGGCCATGATCACGCACCCGTCTGTCATCGGCGAGTAGCTCGACTACCCCCCAGCGCGAGTGAACCGAGCTGTAGAGGCTACTCACACAGCAGGCAGGGTAGTCCAGGCCATGATCACGGACCCGTGTGTCAACGTAGAGTAGCTCGACTACCCCCCAGCGCCAGTGAACCGACCTGTAGAGGCTACTCACACAGCAGGCAGGGTAGTACAGGCCATGATCACGCACCCGTCTGTCATCGGCGAGTAGCTCGACTACCACCCAGCGCCAGTGAACCGAGCTGTAGAGGCTACTCACACAGCAGGCAGGGTAGTCCAGGCCATGATCACGCACCCGTGTGTCATCGGCGAGTAGCTCGACTACCCCCCAGCGCCAGTGAACCGACCTGTAGAGGCTACTCACATAGCAGGCAGGGTAGTCCAGGCCATGATCACGCACCCGTGTGTCATCGGCGAGTAGCTCGACTACCCCCCAGCGCCAGTGAACCGACCAGTAGAGGCTACTCACACAGCAGGCAGGGTAGTCCAGGCCATGATCACGCACCCGTCTGTCGTCAGCGAGTAGCTCGACTACCCCCCAGCGCCAGTGAACCGACCAGTAGAGGCTACTCACACAGCAGGCAGGGTAGTCCAAGCCATGATAACGCACCCGTGTGTCATCAGCGAGTAGCTCGACTACCACCCAGAGCCAGTGAACCGAGCTGTAGAGGCTACTCACACCGCAGGCAGGGTAGTCCAGGCCATGATCACGCACACGTCTGACATCGGCGAGTAGCTCGACTACCCCCCAGCGCCAGTGAACCGAGCTGTAGAGGCTACTCACACAGCAGGCAGGGTAGTCCAGGCCATGATCACGCACCCGTCTGTCATCGGCGAGTAGCTCGACTACCCCCCAGCGCTAGTGAACCGAGCTGTAGAGGCTACTCACACAGCAGGCAGGGTAGTCCAGGCCATGATCACGCACCCGTCTGTCGTCGGCGAGTAGCTCGACTACCCCCCAGCGCCAGTGAACCGAGCTGTAGAGGCTACTCACACAGCTGGCAGGGTAGTCCAGGCCATGATCACGCACCCGTCTGTCATCGGCGAGTAGCTCGACTACCACCCAGCGCCAGTGAACCGACCTGTAGAGGCTACTCACACAGCAGGCAGGGTAGTCCAGGCCATGATCACGCACCCGTGTGTCATTGGAGAGTAGCTCGACTACCCCCCAGCGCCAGTGAACCGACCTGTAGAGGCTACTCACACAGCCGGCAGGGTAGTACAGGCCATGATCACGCACCCGTGTGTCATCGGCGAGTAGCTCGACTACCCCCCAGCGCCAGTGAACCGAGCTGTAGAGGCTACTCACACCGCAGGCAGGGTAGTACAGGACATGATCACGCACCCGTCTGTCATCGGCGAGTAGCTCGACTACCACCCAGCGCCAGTGAACCGACCTGTAGAGGCTACTCACACAGCAGGCAGGGTAGTCCAGGCCATGAACACGCACCAGTCTGTCGTCGGCGAGTATCTCGACTACCACCCAGCGCCAGTGAACCGACCAGTAGAGGCTACTCACACAGCAGGCAGGGTAGTCCAGGCCATGATCACGCACCCGTCTGTCATCGGCGAGTCGCTCGACTACCACCCAGAGCCAGTGAACCGACCTGTAGAGGCTACTCACACAGCAGGCAGGGTAGTCCAGGCCATGATCACGCACCAGTCTGTCGTCGGCGAGTAGCTCGACTACCACCCAGCGCCAGTGAACCGACCAGTAGAGGCTACTCACACAGCAGGCAGGGTAGTCCAGGCCATGATAACGCACCCGTCTGTCATCGGCGAGTAGCTCGACTACCACCTAGAGCCAGTGAACCGACCTGTAGAGGCTACTCACACAGCAGGCAGGGTAGTCCAGGCCATGATCACGCACCCGTGTGTCATCGTCGAGTAGCTCGACTATCACCCAGCGCCAGTGAACCGACCTGTAGAGGCTACTCACACAGCAGGCAGGGAAGTCCAGGCCATGATCACGCACCCGTGTGTCATCGGCGAGTAGCTCGACTACCCCCCAGCGCCAGTGGACCGAGCTGTAAAGGCTACTCACACAGCAGGCAGGGTAGTCCAGGCCATGATCACGCACCAGTCTGTCGTCGGCGAGTAGCTAGCTCGACTACCTCCCAGCGCCCGTGAACCGAGCTGTAGAGGCTACTCACACAGCAGGCAGGGTAGTCCAGGCCATGATCACGCACCCGTGTGTCATCGGCGAGTAGCTCGACTACCCCCCAGCGCCAGTGAACCGAGCTGTAGAGGCTACTCACACAGCAGGCAGGGTAGTCCAGGCCATGATCACGCACCAGTCTGTCGTCGGCGAGTAGCTAGCTCGACTACCTCCCAGCGCCAGTGAACCGAGCTGTAGAGGCTACTCACACAGCAGGCAGGGTAGTCCAGGCCATGATCACGCACCCGTCTGTCGTCGGCGAGTAGCTCGACTACCTCCCAGCGCCAGTAAACCGAGCAGTAGAGGCTACTCACACAGCAGGCAGGGTAGTCAAGGCCATGATCACGCACCCGTCTGTCGTCGGCGAGTAGCTCGACTACCCCCCAGCGCCAGTGAACCGAGCTGTAGAGGCTACTCACACAGCAGGCAGGGTAGTCCAGGCCATGATCACGCACCCGTCTGTCGTCGGCGAGTAGCTCGAGTACCTCCCAGCGCCAGTGAACCGAGCTGTAGAGGCTACTCACACAGCAGGCAGGGTAGTCCAGGCCATGATCACACACCCGTCTGTCGTCGGCGTGTAGCTCGACTAAATCCCAGCGCCAGTGAACCGAGCTGTAGAGGCTACTCACACAGCAGGCAGGGTAGTCCAGGCCATGATCACGCACCCGTCTGTCGTCGGCGAGTAGCTCGACTACCTCCTTGCGCCAGTGAACCGAGCTGTAGAGGCTACTCACACAGCAGGCAGAGTAGTCCAGGCCATGATCACGCACCCGTCTGTCGTCGGCGAGTAGCTCGACTACCTCCCAGCGCCAGTAAACCATGCTGTAGAGGCTACTCACACAGCAGGCAGGGTAGTCCAGGCCATGATCACGCACCCGTCTGTCATCGGCGAGTCGCTCGACTACCACCCAGAGCCAGTGAACCGTGCTGTAGTGGCTACTCACACAGCAGGCAGGGTAGTCCAGGCCATGATCACGCACCCGTCTGTCATCGGCGAGTAGCTCGACTACCTCCCAGAGCCAGTTAACCAAGCTGTAGAGGCTACTCACACAGCAGGCAGGGTAGTCCAGGCCGTGATCACGCACCCGTCTGTCATCGGCGAGTAGCTCGACTACCACCCAGCGCCAGTGAACCAAGCTGTAGGGGCTACTCACACAGCAGGCAGGGTAGTCCAGGCCATGATCACGCACCCGTCTGTCATCGGCGAGTCGCTCGACTACCACCCAGAGCCAGTGAACCAAGCTGTAGAGGCTACTCACACAGCAGGCAGGGTAGTCAAGGCCATGATCACGCACCAGTCTGTCGTCGGCGAGTAGCTCTACTACCACCCAGAGCCAGTGAACCGACCAGTAGAGGCTACTCACACAGCAGGCAGGGAAGTCCAGGCCATGATCACGCACCAGTCTGTCGTCGGCGAGTAGCTCTACTACCACCCAGAGCCAGTGAACCGACCAGTAGAGGCTACTCACACAGCTGGCAGGGTAATCCAGGCCATGATCACGCACCAGTCTGTCATCGGCGAGTCGCTCGACTACCACCCAGAGCCAGTGAACCGTGCTGTAGTGGCTACTCACACATCAGGCAGGGTAGTCCAGGCCATGATCACGCACCCGTCTGTCATCGGCGAGTAGCTCGACTACCTCCCAGAGCCAGTTAACCAAGCTGTAGAGGCTACTCACACAGCAGGCAGGGTAGTCCAGGCCGTGATCACGCACCCGTCTGTCATCGGCGAGTAGCTCGACTACCACCCAGCGCCAGTGAACCAAGCTGTAGGGGCTACTCACACAGCAGGCAGGGTAGTCCAGGCCATGATCACGCACCCGTCTGTCATCGGCGAGTCGCTCGACTACCACCCAGAGCCAGTGAACCAAGCTGTAGAGGCTACTCACACAGCAGGCAGGGTAGTCCAGGCCATGATCACGCACCAGTCTGTCGTCGGCGAGTAGCTCGACTACCACCCAGAGCCAGTGAACCGACCAGTAGAGGCTACTCACACAGCAGGCAGGGTAGTCCAGGCCATGATCACGCACCCGTCTGTCATCGGCGAGTCGCTCGACTACCACCCAGAGCCAGTGAACCAAGCTGTAGAGGCTACTCACACAGCAGGCAGGGTAGTCCAGGCCATGATCACGCACCAGTCTGTCGTCGGCGAGTAGCTCGACTACCACCCAGCGCCAGTGAAACGACCTGTAGAGGCTACTCACACAGCAGGCAGGGAAGTCCAGGCCATGATCACGCACCCGTGTGTCATCGGCGAGTAGCTCGACTACCCCCCAGCGCCAGTGGACCGAGCTGTAGAGGCTACTCACACAGCAGGCAGGGTAGTCCAGGCCATGATCACGCACCAGTCTGTCGTCGGCGAGTAGCTAGCTCGACTACCTCCCAGCGCCAGTGAACCGAGCTGTAGAGGCTACTCACACAGCAGGCAGGGAAGTCCAGGCCATGATCACGCACCCGTGTGTCATCGGCGAGTAGCTCGACTACCCCCCAGCGCCAGTGAACCGAGCTGTAGAGGCTACTCACACAGCAGGCAGGGTAGTCCAGGCCATGATCACGCACCAGTCTGTCGTCGGCGAGTAGCTAGCTCGACTACTTCCCAGCGCCAGTGAACCGAGCTGTAGAGGCTACTCACACAGCAGGCAGGGTAGTCCAGGCCATGATCACGCACCCGTCTGTCGTCGGCGAGTAGCTCGACTACCTCCCAGCGCCAGTGAACCGAGCTGTAGAGGCTACTCACACAGCAGGCAGGGTAGTCCAGGCCATGATCACACACCCGTCTGTCGTCGGCGTGTAGCTCGACTACCTCCCAGCGCCAGTGAACCGAGCTGTAGAGGCTACTCACACAGCAGGCAGGGTAGTCCAGGCCATGATCACGCACCCGTCTGTCGTCGGCGAGTAGCTCGACTACCTCCTAGCGCCAGTGAACCGAGCTGTAGAGGCTACTCACACAGCAGGCAGGGTAGTCCAGGCCATGATCACGCACCCGTCTGTCGTCGGCGAGTAGCTCGACTACCTCCCAACGCCAGTGAACCGTGCTGTAGAGGCTACTCACACAGCAGGCAGGGTAGTCCAGGCCATGATCACGCACCCGTCTGTCGTCGGCGAGTAGCTCGACTACCTCCCAGCGCCAGTGAACCGAGCTGTAGAGGTTACAAACACAGCAGGCAGGGTAGTCCAGGCCATGATCACGCACCCGTCTGTCGTCGGCGAGTAGCTCGAAAACCCCCCAGCGCCAGTGAACCAAGCTGTAGAGGCTACTCACACAGCAGGCAGGGTAGTCCGGGCCATGATCACGCAACCGTCTGTCATCGGCTAGTAGCTCGACTACCACCCAGCGCCAGTGAACCGAGCTGTAGAGGCTACTCACACAGCAGGCAGGGTAGTCCAGGCCATGATCACGCACCCGTGTGTCATCAGCGAGTAGCTCGACTACCACCCAGAGCCAGTGAACCAAGCTGTAGTGGCTACTCACACAGCAGGCAGGGTAGTCCAGGCGATGATCACGCACCTGTGTCTCATCAGCGAGTAGCTCGACTACCCTCAAGCGCCAGTGAACCGACCAGTAGAGGCTACTCACACAGCCGGCAGGGTAGTCCAGGCCATGATCACGCACCCGTCTGTCGTCGGCGAGTAGCTCGACTACCCCCCAGCGCCAGTGAACCGACCAGTAGAGGCTACTCACACAGCAGGCAGGGTAGTCAAGGCCATGTACACGCACCCGTCTGTCATCAGCGAGTAGGTCGACTACTACCCAGAGCCAGTGAACCGAGCTGTAGAGGCTACTCACACAGCAGGCAGGGTAGTCCAGGCCATGATCACGCACCCGTGTGTCATCAGCGAGTAGCTCGACTACCACCCAGAGCCAGTGAACCGAGCTGTAGAGGCTACTTACACAGCAGGCAGGGTAGTCCAGGCCATGATCACGCACCCGTGTGTCATCGGCGAGTAGCTCGACTAACCCTTAGCGCCAGTGAACCGACCTGTACAGGCTACTCACATAGCAGGCAGGGTAGTCCAGGCCATGATCACGCACCCGTTTGTCATCAGCGAGTAGCTCGACTACCCCCCAGCGCCAGTGAACCGACCAGTAGAGGCTACTCACACAGCAGGCAGGGTAGTCAAGGCCATGTACACGCACCCGTGTGTCATCGGCGAGTAGGTCGACTACTACCCAGAGCCAGTGAACCGAGCTGTAGAGGCTACTCACACCGCAGGCAGGGTAGTACAGGCCATGATCACGCACCCGTCTGTCATCGGCGAGTAGCTCGACTACCCCCCAGCGCGAGTGAACCGAGCTGTAGAGGCTACTCACACAGCAGGCAGGGTAGTCCAGGCCATGATCACGGACCCGTGTGTCAACGTAGAGTAGCTCGACTACCCCCCAGCGCCAGTGAACCGACCTGTAGAGGCTACTCACACAGCAGGCAGGGTAGTACAGGCCATGATCACGCACCCGTCTGTCATCGGCGAGTAGCTCGACTACCCCCCAGCGCCAGTGAACCGAGCTGTAGAGGCTACTCACACAGCAGGCAGGGTAGTCCAGGCCATGATCACGCACCCGTGTGTCATCGGCGAGTAGCTCGACTACCCCCCAGCGCCAGTGAACCGACCTGTAGAGGCTACTCACATAACAGGCAGGGTAGTCCAGGCCATGATCACGCACCCGTGTGTCATCGGCGAGTAGCTCGACTACCCCCCAGCGCCAATGAACCGACCAGTAGAGGCTACTCACACAGCAGGCAGGGTAGTCCAGGCCATGATCACGCACCCGTCTGTCGTCAGCGAGTAGCTCGACTACCCCCCAGCGCCAGTGAACCGACCAGTAGAGGCTACTCACACAGCAGGCAGGGTAGTCCAAGCCATGATAACGCACCCGTGTGTCATCAGCGAGTAGCTCGACTACCACCCAGAGCCAGTGAACCGAGCTGTAGAGGCTACTCACACCGCAGGCAGGGTAGTCCAGGTCATGATCACGCACATGTCTGTCATCGGCGAGTAGCTCGACTACCCCCCAGCGCCAGTGAACCGAGCTGTAGAGGCTACTCACACAGCAGGCAGGGTAGTCCAGGCCATGATCACGCACCCGTCTGTCATCGGCGAGTAGCTCGACTACCCCCCAGCGCCAGTGAACCGAGCTGTAGAGGCTACTCACACAGCAGGCAGGGTAGTCCAGGCCATGATCACGCACCCGTCTGTCGTCGGCGAGTAGCTCGACTACCCCCCAGCGCCAGTGAACCGAGCTGTAGAGGCTACTCACACAGCAGGCAGGGTAGTCCAGGCCATGATCACGCCCCCGTCTGTCATCGGCGAGTAGCTCGACTACCACCCAGCGCCAGTGAACCGACCTGTAGAGGCTACTCACACAGCAGGCAGGGTAGTCCAGGCCATGATCACGCACCCGTGTGTCATTGGCGAGTAGCTCGACTACCCCCCAGCGCCAGTGAACCTACCTGTAGAGGCTACTCACACAGCCGGCAGGGTAGTACAGGCCATGATCACGCACCCGTGTGTCATCGGCGAGTAGCTCGACTACCCCCCAGCGCCAGTGAACCGAGCTGTAGAGGCTACTCACACCGCAGGCAGGGTAGTACAGGCCATGATCACGCACCCGTCTGTCATCGGCGAGTAGCTCGACTACCACCCAGCGCCATTGAACCGACCTGTAGAGGCTACTCACACAACAGGCAGGGTAGTCCAGGCCATGAACACGCACCAGTCTGTCGTCGGCGAGTATCTCGACTACCACCCAGCGCCAGTGAAACGACCAGTAGAGGCTACTCACACAGCAGGCAGGGTAGTCCAGGCCATGATCACGCACCCGTCTGTCATCGGCGAGTAGCTCGACTACCACCCAGCGCCAGTGAACCGAGCTGTAGAGGCTACTCACACAGCAGGCAGGGTAGTCCAGGCCATGATCACGCACCAGTCTGTCGTCGGCGAGTAGCTCGACTACCACCCAGCGCCAGTGAACCGACCAGTAGAGGCTACTCACACAGCAGGCAGGGTAGTCCAGGCCATGATCACGCACCAGTCTGTCGTCGGCGAGTAGCTAGCTCTACTACCTCCCAGCGCCAGTGAACCGAGCTGTAGAGGCTACTCACACAGCAGGCAGGGTAGTCCAGGCCATGATCACGCACCCGTGTTTCATCGGCGAGTAGCTCGACTACCCCCCAGCGCCAGTGGACCGAGCTGTAGAGGCTACTCACACAGCAGGCAGGGTAGTCCAGGCCATGATCACGCACCAGTCTGTCGTCGGCGAGTAGCTAGCTCTACTACCTCCCAGCGCCAGTGAACCGAGCTGTAGAGGCTACTCACACAGCAGGCAGGGTAGTCCAGGCCATGATCACGCACCCGTGTTTCATCGGCGAGTAGCTCGACTACCCCCCAGCGCCAGTGGACCGAGCTGTAGAGGCTACTCACACAGCAGGCAGGGTAGTCCAGGCCATGATCACGCACCCGTGTGTCATCGGCGAGTAGCTCGACTACCCCCCAGCGCCAGTGGACCGAGCTGTAGAGGCTACTCACACAGCAGGCAGGGTAGTCCAGGCCATGATCACGCACCAGTCTGTCGTCGGCGAGTAGCTAGCTCTACTACCTCCCAGCGCCAGTGAACCGAGCTGTAGAGGCTACTCACACAGCAGGCAGGGTAGTCCAGGCCATGATCACGCACCCGTCTGTCGTCGGCGAGTAGCTCGACTACCTCCCAGCGCCAGTGAACCGAGCTGTAGAGGCTACTCACACAGCAGGCAGGGTAGTCCAGGCCATGATCACGCACCCGTCTGTCGTCGGCGAGTCGCTCGACTACCTCCCAGCGCCAGTGAACCGTGCTGTAGAGGCTACTCACACAGCAGGCAGGGTAGTCCAGGCCATGATCACGCACCCGTCTGTCGTCGGCGAGTCGCTCGACTACCTCCCAGCGCCAGTGAACCGAGCTATAGAGGCTACTCACACAGCAGGCAGGGTAGTCCAGGCCATGATCACGCACCCGTCTGTCGTCGGCGAGTCGCTCGACTACCTCCCAGCGCCAGTGAACCGAGCTGTAGAGGCTACTCACACAGCAGGCAGGGTAGTCCAGGCCATGATCACGCACCCGTCTGTCGTCGGCGAGTCGCTCGACTACCTCCCAGCGCCAGTGAACCGAGCTGTAGAGGCTACTCACACAGCAGGCAGGGTAGTCCAGGCCATGATCACGCACCCGTCTGTCGTCGGCGAGTCGCTCGACTACCTCCCAGCGCCAGTGAACCGTGCTGTAGAGGCTACTCACACAGCAGGCAGGGTAGTCCAGGCCATGATCACGCACCCGTCTGTCGTCGGCGAGTCGCTCGACTACCACCCAGCGCCAGTGAACCGAGCTGTAGAGGCTACTAACACAGCAGGCAGGGTAGTCCAGGCCATGATCACGCACCCGTGTGTCATCGGCGAGTCGCTCGACTACCCCCCAGCGCCAGTGAACCGAGCTGTAGAGGCTACTCACACAGCAGGCAGGGTAGTCCAGGCCATGATCACGCACCCGTCTGTCGTCGGCGAGTCGCTCGACTACCACCCAGCGCCAGTGAACTGAGCTGTAGAGGCTACTCACACAGCAGGCAGGGTAGTCCAGGCCATGATCACGCACCCGTGTGTCATCGGCGAGTCGCTCGACTACCCCCCAGCGCCAGTGAACCGAGCTGTAGAGGCTACTCACACAGCAGGCAGGGTAGTCCAGGCCATGATCACGCACCCGTGTGTCATCGGCGAGTCGCTCGACTACCCCCCAGCGCCAGTGAACCGAGCTGTAGAGGCTACTCACACAGCAGGCAGGGTAGTCCAGGCCATGATCACGCACCCGTCTGTCGTCGGCGAGTACCTCGACTACCCCCCTGCGCCAGTTTACCGACCTGTAGAGGCTACTCACATAGCAGGCAGGCTAGTCCAGGCCATGATCACGCACCCGTCTGTCGTCGGCGAGTACCTCGACTACCCCCCTGCGCCAGTTTACCGACCTGTAGAGGCTACTCACACAGCAGGCAGGGTAGTCCAGGCCATGATCACGCACCCGTCTGTCGTCGGCGAGTAGCTCGACTACCCCCCTGCGCCAGTTTACCGACCTGTAGAGGCTACTCACACAGCAGGCAGGGTAGTCCAGGCCATGATCACGCACCCGTCTGTCGTCGGCGAGTACCTCGACTACCCCCCTGCGCCAGTTTACCGACCTGTAGAGGCTACTCACACAGCAGGCAGGGTAGTCCAGGCCATGATCACGCACCCGTCTGTCGTCGGCGAGTAGCTCGACTACCCCCCTGCGCCAGTTTACCGACCTGTAGAGGCTACTCACACAGCAGGCAGGGTAGTCCAGGCCATGATCACGCACCCGTCTGTCGTGGGCGAGTAGCTCGTCTACCTCCCTGCGCCAGTTTACCGACCTGTAGAGGCTACTCACACAGCAGGCAGGGTAGTCCAGGCCATGATCACGCACCCGTCTGTCGTCGGCGAGTACCTTGACTACCCCCCTGCGCCAGTTTACCGACCTGTAGAGGCTACTCACACAGCAGGCAGGGTAGTCCAGGCCATGATCACGCACCCGTCTGTCGTCGGCGAGTACCTCGACTACCCCCCTGCGCCAGTTTACCGACCTGTAGAGGCTACTCACACAGCAGGCAGGGTAGTCCAGGCCATGATCACGCACCCGTCTTTCGTCGGCGAGTAGCTCGACTACCCCCCTGCGCCAGTTTACCGACCTGTAGAGGCTACTCACACAGCAGGCAGGGTAGTCCAGGCCATGATCACGCACCCGTCTGTCGTCGGCGAGTACCTCGACTACCCCCCTGCGCCAGTTTACCGACCTGTAGAGGCTACTCACACAGCAGGCAGGGTAGTCCAGGCCATGATCACGCACCCGTCTGTCGTCGGCGAGTAGCTCGACTACCCCCCTGCGCCAGTTTACCGAGCTGTAGAGGCTACTCACACAGCAGGCAGGGTAGTCCAGGCCATGATCACGCACCCGTCTGTCGTGGGCGAGTAGCTCGTCTACCTCCCTGCGCCAGTTTACCGACCTGTAGAGGCTACTCGCACAGCAGGCAGGGTAGTCCAGGCCATGATCACGCACCCGTCTGTCGTCGGCGAGTACCTTGACTACCCCCCTGCGCCAGTTTACCGACCTGTAGAGGCTACTCACACAGCAGGCAGGGTAGTCCAGGCCATGATCACGCACCCGTCTGTCGTTGGCGAGTAGCTCGACTACCCCCCAGCGCCAGTGAACCGAGCTGTAGAGGCTACTCACACAGCAGGCAGGGTAGTCCAGGCCATGATCACGCACCCGTCTGTCGTCGGCGAGTAGCTCGACTACCCCCCAGCGCCAGTGAACCGAGCTGTAGAGGCTACTCACACAGCAGGCAGGGTAGTACAGGCCATGACTCGTGCATGAAGGTTAGATACTGAGTATTAATAACGCCATTTTTTAAATTTAATAGCATGTTTTAGAATTTATCATTTTTTCTGTATTGACGGAAAAAGGGGTGATAAAGCAGTCAATTTTTTTACCATAAAGGTCTTATATCTGAAGAAATATAAGCTTAATGTTCGTTTTGAGGTATGATTTGTAAACATGCAAAACAGACCAACTTTATTTACGAATTGCTCAAGTTATATTTTTTAAAAGGGTAAATAATTGTAAAAATGGTTTTAATTTGAAAAATAGGTATATTCTGATAAAATCAAACTTTATATCCTAGAACACTCTAAAAATAAGTTTTTAACAGATATTTGATCTATACTAAAAATTGAAGAGGCATACGCATATCAAATTTTATAATTATCAGGTTTAAACGGTTTGGTTATAAATTAAATCTTAAACGCACCTAGCAATTTATTGTGACTATTTGTTTAGTAATATTGTTTGTAATGAGTCACTGGCAATATTTAAGCATAACCGTGGAGTCGCGCGAGCGAGGCTGCGCTTATTGGCGAGTGCCAGCTGTGACAGCCGCACTGTTGCCAACTTGCTGGTTTTACAACTGAATCTGTTGTTTGGAGTGGCAGGTCAGTCGGAGGAAACACTCATTGAGTTGCTTGTGATCAGAGGCGTAGACAGGATTTTATGTAGGAGGTAGTCCAGTATAAACTTTATATCATTTATTATGATTAATTTTTATTTTTGATATAACTATAGAAGTAAATCAATTGCCTCACTATAATATCAGCGAGTAGTACACATTTAGAACTCAAAATTAACACATTTAAATGTGCCAAAGAAATGATATTATTGAGGAAAGAAGTAGGAACATTTAGTATTTTGGTTTTTATTTGTTTTTAATACTTTTATTCTTACGTCACTTGTTTGTTGATTTCGTTAAAACAAGCCATATATAATGTTATTAAAAACATGAGAAACACATCGCAAGAGTGTATGAAAGACTTTCTTACATAGTAACATGTGTAGAACCCGTCATTTAATAGACCTGCTGCTTCTGTGTATGAGGTGTTTTGCGCTAAAATGAGGAGGAGATACGCTAGGGACTACAATAATATTTCCAAAATTATTTTTTTTTTTTTTTCCTAACCTAAATTAAAACTAAGTGTATTTTGGAGGGTTCTGGGTTAGGGATAGACTCTAAGTGCGTCTCAGGCCGAAGCCCATACGCTCTAATCATGCAGGGTTTAAGCCATGCGAGAGAGGAAGCATGCATCGTGTGCTAGGAGGATATTAGCCAGCCATGGCTGCGATTGGCGCCATGACTAACTCCCCTAGCTGACTATCCTAGATTAAAACTAGATAAGTGGGGCCCCAGGTAAAACCCGCATAGACACAGGGAAAACCCCGGGCCGTGCGGGTTGGCTACGGGAATAGAAGGATGGCTCAGGAAGAAGAGTTGGAAGAGTAGAAAATATCTACCAAGCAAGGGCGGGCACTTGGACATTTGTCCGCATTGGGGTTTTGGGCATAACTGGTTGTTAGGGGGCGACTATCGTCGTTTCCCGCCAGGCTGCCAGCCAGCCTATTTCCAAAATAAATTCTCTGTGACTTAAGTAGCTAAGCTGTCTTCGCTTGTTTGATTTTCTTTCCAATGCCGGGCGCCATATACTCCCGCTCGCCTCGTATTGTTGTTGCGAAGAGCGATACTGCCAATGCGAGAGATGATCCCGTGCTTTGGCTGGGTATTACTTTGTTCTGAATTGTAGCAGTCAGGCAGGAGTCCGCCCGTCCCGTGACCTGTAGCCAATCAGATGTTCCGGGAAACTCCATCCATCCGCTTCAACTTTCGACGGACGTAACGACAAAATAAAGCCCTCTAAAGTGACTCAAACGCATCGCGTTTGATTTTAAAATTGTTTAGTTTATAAATTTGTTTAGCTATTTCCATTTTATTGCTTTTTTTTTTTTTTTTTTTTACGTTTTCTTTTGAGCACTGTTAAGTTTTATATTTTAAACAAAAAACTGACCGAGATACAAAAGTGCAATTAATAACCTGACTCTGCAATGTTTTCTTATGGCTGCTAACTTTTAGCTAAACCCCAAAAACAAAGCCACCGACATGTAGGCATTTCAAAACTTTGATTAAACTTCGACTAACGGTTCACGCACGTTGAAAGTAACCAACATAAAAAGAGTCTTCTCATATTCCTTCTAGAGTTCTAACAGTCTTGTTGTTCGGAGTTAAATACTTGTTTCTCGCCATCACTAAAACTCTGCCATTTTGAACTGAGCTGAAGTTAGCTTTATCCGCCGGCTCTATCCGGCCGCCCGGGACAGAGAGCTTGGGACAACAACAGCTTAAGTTATTCCACGCAACTACGGCCAGTTTTTACCGAATGTTTATATTTTTACAACACAGTGTGCGGAAATAAAAATAGAGCAGGTGCATAGCGACCTTCATAGATGTGTGTACTATCAATAAAAATTAAAACTAGAGTGAGAACCATCGTACAGTTTGCAAAGTGGGTTTTTAAAAATAGGTTTGTAACAGAGACCATGAAAAAATCACACATTTGAGGCTATTAGAGCTTCTGGTTAAACTTGTACGGTGGTTCGCACTCTAAATATAATTTTTATCGATAGTACACACATGTATGAAGGGCGCTATGTAACTGTTATATCGTTATGTTTCCACATTTTGTTGTAAAAATATAAAAAAACTCGGTTGGAAATTGCCGTAGTTGCGTAGAATGACTTAGACTGTTGTTGTCCCAAGCTCTGTGTTCTGGGCGGCCGGATAGAGCCGGCGGATTCAGCTAACTTCAGCTCAGTTCTTTTGGGGCGACATCGAAGTAATGGATTAGAGCTGCAACGGTTAAGACAGTGAACGACGCAATGTAATAGTTAGGGAAATGTAAGTACCTTGAGAAAATCCACACCTTATCGGCAACATCCACCACGTTTCTCAAAACGAAAATTCCGTGGTCATCTTGATCACAGCCAGGTTAATGTAAATAAGTTTATACAATTTAATTTAGGGTATTTACCCCTTTCAGTTAAGTAAATACATATCATATAGGGCCATGAATTTTTCGCAAAAATATTTCCAGCCCAGCTGTGTGCTAAACTTTGTAGCATTTTCTTGTGTTTCGTGGTTGGCTGGTTTTATTTCAGGCACACGTCTACTGTCAGCGCACCAATCACGGCCCTCCAGTGCGGGGGTAAACGCGGCCTGACTGGCCCGGCCAAACAGGGAAATGGCTTCTCTTGCAGACGGCCGCCAATTACAACGAAACAATCGCTAGTGTGTATGAGTATGAGTATGCATATATCATTCATTGCTCACTACTCTTTTATCCTTAATTAATTTTTAAGCAATTTAATATTTTAATCGCTAGTGTGTATGTGTGTGTGTGTGTATATATACACGATTGCAGTTCAATAAGCAATAGGATTATTTCAAACAATTATATCCCCTATTGATAGATGATGATTAGAGGCATGTACTTATATTTCAGGAAAGAAAAATCTGTTGCCCTGGAGCATCTCGTACAGGGGTTACCTCTGAAAATTAATATTTTTTTGTAAGAAGGATCATAGAGGAAAGGCCCTATGTACCAGCCGTATCGTTACACGTAAGCCAAAGTGTCGAAAAAAAATAAAGTTTTGTGTTAAATACCATAAAAACCACACTTTGGAGACCCTAAGAGGCCCTGGTGCAACGAATACGGTGGAATTCCTTCCAAATTTATTTTTTATTCATAAAGGACACCTGTAGGAACGTCCCTATACATCATTTTGGTCTGCATGTCTCTTGGTGATTTCTGGGTCACCTTCATTTGTGAAATACACGATGAAAACAACTCTTTAGGGGCTATCAGAGGCCATGGGACAATCTGCACGATGGTTCACACAGTGAATTTATTTTTTTAATTATAGTAAACACATGTATGTAGGTCGCCTTGTAACTGCTCTAACGTTATGACTGCTCATTCTCTTGTCAAAATATTAAAACTTGGTTAGAAATTGTCGTATTTGCGTGGAATGACTTAGGCTGTTGTTGTCCCAAGCTCTCTGTCCCGGGCGGGCAGATAGAGCTAAGTACAGCTCAGTACACTATTACATAAGAAAATTATAAAATAAAGTGATTAAACAATTAAAATATATCTTGAAACAAAAACTTTAGTGAATGAAGAAGCGAGTTTTAGTCACGCCATGTAATTGTCAATTAACTTGTGATAAGCAACACATATGCAAACAAGTTATTTTTTTTACAGAGTATCTAACTAGTAAACTTGCCCCATGTATTTAAACATACATGACACTTTAAATTAATAAATTAATAAATCAATAAAATTAACCTAGAATCTCATATGCTCCACTTACTAATTTTTTAACCATAAGAAACCAAAATACATAATGTGAAAGTGTTTTAAACACCATTTCCTTAATATATTATTTTACAAAATTAAATTTATAGAAATTTTGACATAAGGTATATGCGTAATATCTCATAACCGTTGGTCCCTACAATTAACATTGTTTAACAACTAAACGCTATTTTGATGTTACAGCAAAACCTCATCAACCCTATTCACTGCCTTATTTAATTTTATCCACACTACAATTTAAGTGATTCAGACCAATGTGTACTTATCCATTTCAGAGTGAAACACCTTTTTTACATATGCAGTATTTTTCCTGTAAAAAAAATTTTTTTATTAAAAATAATAAAACTTAATATTAAAGTTTAATAACTGATCAATTCAATCAAAGCATACAAATTTCTCACCCTGAGACCTGTCACCCTGTTTTATCACATAATCGTCGAACCCATATTTTAGGGCGTTAAAATTTGGATTAAAAAAAAAACTCACGCGTAAACATCGCATGTTGTTTTTGGTGCCGCTATTAGATTCCGAGAGCTTTGTGTAGGTATGTTTTCCGTATAAAACGATGTATTTTAAAGTATAAATCTAATATTTTTTCGGACATTACCAGTTACTTATTTAATTAACGGAACATCGAAGTTGACTGATGTGTAAATTTTCTTTTAAAGACGATTTTAAACGTTATAACTTTGATCTGTTAGTCTGCGTCGCCGCGGTGTAGGCAGCGCTAGTTGGCATCATTCCTGTTTGGTTATGTTGCTTACGTTATAGGCGCGCGCACGTAGTCGAATATCGATATCTCGTCCATTGCATGCAATGCGCGCTCTCTGTCAATTGCCGAGTGAACTACATTTGATATGGCAGCCTTCATTTCACAGACGAGAGAGCCAAAACCCGAAGTTCCCCGAAGTTCATGCTCGCTTTTTTTTCCGTATCTTTAATGTAGCTATCCTAACCAAATCAACCATCCACAATGTTTTCATGTATTTTTAATTTAGCTAACCTAACCTAATTGACCATTAGTATCCTTTTATCAACACATTTACAATGAAAAAAAAAAAAAATTGGTTGTCTGTAAAGTCGGTTTACGGACGATAGTTTAATGTGACAACTTCATAACAAAACATTGATGAAATGATTGCATACTTTTATGAATAAAATTGAATCATTTTTATTGAATTATCACTATTTTGTATGGATACAATATACAAAGAAGGAGTGAAATTAAATCTACAATTTAATTGATAAATTTACGTTTATTTGCACTCATAATTCAAATATGTTTATTACTTTAACGATGAGATTATTTTAACTATAACTTTTATACTTGTTTGCTATTTAACTTCTTCCAATCTGTGTTATTCTGTTAAGGATAGGGCGATGATAGGAAAAGTAGGAAACGAATAGGAGTGTTTCAAGTTTAATGTGCCTCGAAAAAGTCAAATCAATGGTTGTTCCAATCGAGTGGAAGATAAATAAATATATGCGGCACAAGCGTACAATGAGCATAACGGGACACAGCGTAACAGGACAATGTGCATAATGGCACACTTTTTCGTGCGTGCAGCCAGCGTTCATAGATTTATTAGACGTCACAACAATAATCTCTTCGTTAAAGTAATAAACATATTTGAATTAATGAGTGCATATAAAAGTAAATTTATCAATTAAATTGTAGATTTCATTTCACTCCTTCTTTGTATCCATACAAAATAGCGATAATTCAATAAAAAATATTCAATTTTATTCATAAAAGTATGCAATCAATTCATCAATGTTTTGTTATGACATCACGTTAAACTATCGTCCGTAAACCGACTTTACAGACAACCAATTTTTTTTTTCTATTTAAAGTTGAAGAAAGGTTTCTGTTGCATGACGTATTAATATAAATTGTTTGGCGTGCTCTTGTATACTCCACTTTTTTTCTTATATGAATGGGTTTTGTTTTTATGAATAACTTTACCTAATTTTTTTTTCCGCATAAACGTCACACCCCTCCTGTTCAAACTTGATTATAGTATGAAATGTGCGACGATTATGCGATAAAACACGGTAATTCAGTTTTCTCCGCACTGTGAATTCCAGGCAGGGCGTGCATGCCTCAGCCCTCTGGGGAAGCATAGCATCGCGAGCGCTCACTCACTTCTGCAAGCTGCCCGTCGCAAGCCGTCAGTGTCGGGCCCTAGGCTGCACCCCGGCTGGGCTCCAGTGTGGATCCTAGCTGTTCATGTGGGCTGTAGGATACGGTGGAACTGCCACCTTAGCCCATCAATCTCAAGGCTTATTAAGTGCTGCTGTCAGTCATAATTGTTGTTAAAGCTGTAATAGCAGATGTCAAAACTACCAGAAGAGAGACGGTACACAACAGACTTGACTCCAGTGCCAACAATAATCAAAGCAACTTTTGGGCTTACGACCTAGGTTATGCATAACACCAACCCAAGAGAAAAATGCTAACAAAAATGTTGCCTAAAATGCATCCATTTAGAATTGAAAGTAATTTTAAACATTAAAATTAGAGTCTGGAAGCCTTAAAAAAATACTGAAAAAAAAATTTTCAGCATACATATTAAACTTGCACCTCCTTCCCAAAATATAAGTAAATAATGAAAGTCATTACTTTCAAAACAAAGCATACAGTGAATGATTACAGTAACAATGTAAAATATGTAAATTCTTCAATGAGTGGTATTATTAGGATGTTTAAGAGAAGTACCTATATGCCAACCAAATCATGATAAATTTTCATGAAAATGAGGGAAGAATAAAAGCAACAATTAATAATGAAAAGACATGAATCAAATGTGCCTTAATCCTTGTGCCAAGACCTTAGAGAGCAACTGCAAGCACTGAGCTATAACAGTTAAGCCCAAAGGCCAGGAATTTACAATAGGGTCATAAATATTGAACTACATTTCTTTTATCACATTTCATGACATCTTTAAACAGTCACAAATAGAATGAACAATTATTTTAATGTAAATCCTTTTAGTGAAATTTTAGATTTTTGACATGTACCTTCAATGTTCCTTGCAAATTTTTCAGATGTCAATAAAATATATTTTGCAACCTACTTTACAATAAATATTTTCAAAAATGTAAACTTAAATTAATTCATTAATAGCTTTGTAAAATTGAATAACTTTTTAATAGCTGTACAAAATAAAAATTTTAATATTTCAAAAATATAAACATTATGATTTGCACACACAAGTAAATTACTTAAGAGCCAAATAAATGCTTTTGAGCTTGATTTGATAACAATGGAAATTGAAATACTGTATATCAACATGTAGGACTGCATGCATGCGCACATATGCACAGAAAATTATATAACATTTCTCTCTCAAAATATGAACTGCTGATAAAAACATAATAGTGCTAGAAGAAATTAATAAAACAGTCCATCTGCCATTAGCTATTTATTTCTTATTATAACACAAAAAAAAAAAACAAATTTGCAACAGATGATGTTATTAATATTGGTAAAATAGCACAGCTCTCTCAATTTGTAATTATTAATTTATGCTTAAAAGGTATGTATATTTTGGATCCATCAGAAACCCAAATATTTCTACCATTTTTTTTTTCTTAGTGGCGTACTGTGTATTCAACTATGAGTTAAAGCTAGATTTTTTAACAAACAACCAAAATTATGTGGTTTTTGGGGAAAAAAATGACATTCTTAGTTTCATTAATATTTTATTTCATAATTTTATTGGTAATAGCACATATCCAGATAGGTGCAAATCAGCTGATGTATTTACAAATGCATATACGTAGTTTATGTACGGTTTCGACTTTGTCTCAGATTACAGGCAAAATTAACATACGATCAGTTCATTTAAATGAACGGGTTTCAAAGCACGATAGAATACAACAGCATGATGAGCATCAGCGAGCAAGCGTTCCCATCGGATCCCACGCTGGCAAGATTATTGGATCTTGCTCGAAGACTTCGAGGACTTTATCAGGAACGAACTTGCGGTCAACCACCACCTCAAACACGAACTCTTCAAACCAGTCCTTGGTCATGACAAGATATCCTTTGTCGCCGCGGTCGTCACCCCACGAGTTTTCCACACGGAACTTCACCGGCTGGTCATCCTGAAAGCAAACCATCAATGCACTGTAAAGTTTCAATCAAACCCTGAGATATCTCCATGTATATTATTTAAATAATACTTGAAAATTTTTAAAACCAAAATAAACAAGTATTACCTATTTATAAAGTATTGAAATAAATATGTGACACATCTCCAGGAATAAAAGAAAACCAAAGACAGGAGAGCAGATGACATCCTCAAACTACCTCTTGCCCCGGCCAGCCCACCCGACAGAATGACCGTCATATGGGGCACTCAACAACTTACATCAACAGAGCATTCACTCCGTAACACAAAGGAAGTTACTTCAACATTTAAAAAACACAGAAGTGATGAACTGTTGTTTATTTGTGTGTGACTGTCACATGCCCACCAACAGCCGAGGGCACGACGTACACAGCTGCAGGTACAAGCACTCTCCCCTCGCGGCGACAGCACACTACCGCAACAGGCAGGCCAACGCATGCAAGGAGAGAGCGTAACATGCCTGCAGAGACCAGACCAAACATACCATTTACACTAAGTACACAAATAAAACTATACAGAAACACAAACAGTAAAAAATAATACTTATAATTAAAAAAAAACAAGAATCTACAATAAATTTATCAATAAAATTAAATAAACATTGCAAGAATAACTGGAATGACACGAATGTAAACAATAGTTCTTATAACGACATTTGCGATATGATTACGTGTAATTTACTTCACAATTTTGCTTGATAGGAGTTCAAGTATATTATAATTGGAGATTAATCTGTAAATTATATAGTTATTATTATACAAGGTAGACAACAAATGACTATGGAATTGAGGAACTCTATTTCCTGTATTATCAAGAACATATTAAGAAATTATTTTGGAGTCTTAACAGTTCTTGATAATAATTGCATCAAGGTAAGCTCTACAATCTAAAGGAGGGTAAGAGGGTGGAGAGAAATGATTGAGCTTCAGAAAATTAATAAGTTTAGTTTGTATACTTTCAATTTTCTCACAATCAGTTGAGTTGATAGAATTCCAAACTACAGAACAATATTTAAGATTGGACCTTATAAGTGAAAAATAAAGTGAAAGAATTGATTCAGGATTGGTCGCATACCAAGTAATAAATTTGATTAAAGCTAGGGTTCTTCTTGAACTAGAAAATAAATAATTAACATGTTGGTGATCATCTGCAAATAAAACATCATTGGAGTGGTTGAAAACAGAAGATTATCAATAAAAACATTGAAAAGTAAGGGGGAAAGGGTACCAGGAACACCTGAACTAATATTAAAATAATTAGAGCTACAATTGTTGATAGAGCCAAAAAAATTTCTATGATTAAGATAACTAGCAAACCAATTTACAAAACTATCACTGAGACCAATGTTAGATAATCTGTCAAGTAAAATTCCATGACGAACAGTAACTAGGTATAAACAACCAGCATCCATTTGACCTCTATGCGTAACATGATAATAGACAGGATTAATAATAGAAATGAGATTGGTGGTAGTTGACATACCATTTCTAAACCCATGCTGATTAGAAGAGATTTTATTTTTTAGTGAGAAATTTTTCTATTTTTAAAATTACTTTTTCAACATTTTTTTGAGAAACCATTAAGCAGGGATATTGAACGATAGTTACAGGCAGTTAATTTGCTTCCATTTTTATGAATAGAAATAACCTTTGCTATTTTCCAGGATTTAGGACCGACTTGTGTCTTTAAACTTACGTTAAATATGTGCGAGTAAAGAGGTACAAGTAAAAAAGAACAACCTTTAAGTAAAATGTTGGGAATACCATTAGGCCAGCAGGAAACCCTGCAAAATTTTAATTTAGCACAATAACATCAACAAGACACATCTGTGATTGCTCCTACTTTTATTTGCTCATATGTTATGAAGAGTTTCTAAATTTTACTGTATAATTTTTCGACTTCCCTCATGTTGGGGCGTTGTTGAAATTCACTTAGAATGCTGTGTTTTGTCTAAAAAATAATATGTTGCCCTAAGTTACTGATGTCCATTTTACAATTATTTTTTAGCCAGGGGAAACAGATGAAGCAACCAGCCACAATATGCACACACAGCGCCGTTACGGCACTGCACACAACACCTAAGTTCTAATTCTGAAATTACAAAATTGAAAATTGGCACAATATCTGCAGCTGAAGAAAAGTGAAAATGGATTAAAACGGCAATTCTTTAGTAGAGTTTACAGCCCCCCAGAGATGTGCCTGTTACCACTGGCAAGGCTGAAGAATGGATGAGGTCAATGAGGTAGGAGTGGGGTAAACGAGCACACCAAGAAAACCAATGTAACACAATAGTGCTCGTCACACATATTATATGAGAATTACTGTACAAAAAATTCCTAGCGTAATGGTGTCAGAAATCAGAATGGTTGCCATCGGGTACAGTTAGATAAGGATTGGTCGTGAACAAGAAAGGTTAGCAACTATGACTCTCATTAACTTAAGCAAAAAAAACCTAATAATACATTATTATATACCGATTCACAAATATGATTATTTACATTCAATATTTTTACATGTGAAATAACGTATTTCCACACTTTGTATTGTTCAAGCATTTGATCAAATTTTGACTCACCATAAATGCAATATTTGGCTCTGTCCAAAATTCAATTTTCATTTCAAAAGTTTGTATGTAACCAGAGAAAATACCTGGCATTTATGTACCATCAATAATAATAAACACATGAAAACATGTTTAAATCACATGCCTAAAACTGTGTTATCAAACAGGCTCATTCTGCAAGACTGTTTTTCATTATGGAATTTTCAATAGACCTGCCAACACATGATGTGAAATGTGTAAAAGTAAGAGTAAAAATTACTAGTTTTATTAATCCACATATTCATGGTATGTTACCGTGTTTTATCGCATAATCATCGCACATTTTATACTAAAATCAAGTTTGAAAAGTAGGGGTGCGACTTTTATGCAAAAAAAAATTTGTTTTGTTAGGTAAAGTTATTCATAAAAACAAAACACATTCATGGAAAGTACGCTTATTTAAAAAGTAGAGTATATAAAAGAACACTGAACAATTTACATTAATAAGTCATGCAACAAAAACCTTTCTTCAACTTTAAATAGGAAAACAAAATCTGTGACGAGAACTAACGCGTAACTATTGTCGTAGTATACACTTACCACGAAAGAGTGCTGGCCATCAAATGTAGTTAACTCGGCCCTTGACAGAGAGTGCGCGTTGCATGCAATTGACTAGATATCGATATTCGACTACGGGTGCGCGCTCTATACGGGAAGCAACATAACCAAACAGGAATGATGTCAACTAGCGCTGCCTACATTTTTATAAGCGGTACACCGCGGCGACGCAGACGAACAGATAAAGGTTATTACTAGGGGTAGTCAAATTTCGTTAATGACGAAATCGCGAAATTTTAAAAAAATCACTTGCACATGATGTGTAATACAAATAACCTTACTTGGTAGTGATAAGACGTTAATATACTGCATTTCGTTTTAACGAAACTTGCTGTGATGCGCGAAATCCGTAGTTTTTCACGAAATATGACGAAATAGAGATATTTGCGCGAAATTAACCTTTTTTATCGCGAAAAATCACGTTGAATCATTCTGGAACCGCACAAAACGTATATTATTCTAAGAGGTTATGTGTGAGACGCCATCTTTGCTTTTGTTTTTCTCTAGCACCCATAGAGTAGAGAGTGGCAATAAACATCATCACTTTAGCTACTGGTGGACAAATCACAGATGGCGTTGGTAGTTACGAGTGTCAAAATGTTCTATGATTTTATTTTCACGAGTGCGTGTCTGTCGAGTTTAAGTTCTTTATTTCCGAGTGGATGCAATATGTATCTCTTCCGCATTCTATGATCGTTTTCCGTTAAAGTTTTTGTGGCATGTTGATGTTGGTCATATTACCGTGGTCACTGTGGATAAACGTATAAAATGCCGAAAGTAGTGAGTGTTTTCAAAAGAGTTAAAGAATATGACAACGAAGGATTTTACGTGTTCAGTAAAGAAAAAGGCATCATGATGTGCAAGTCGACTGGAAAAGAAGACACGTGTGAAAAACACTGTAAATTTTGAGCATCGCACAAGGTGAACAAAGAGAGGTGTCAAGCATCGGGTTCTGGAACTAAGCGTCAATTTACTCTAGAACCATATATTTCACGAATGAAAATTATTACATCCAGACGTACGTGTACTCAGTCTCCGTCGTCGCACACGTTCCTAAGTGACGTAGAAGGCCATTAAAACGACAAAAATCACATTATTTTGCAGACAACAAATGCGTCTCGTGACGCCATCGTCGATAGGCCTTAACTCACTCTTTGTTCCTTTCTCTGAATCGGCCAAACGCAGTCCAGAAAAATAGCGTCACTTCCATATTAGCTAATCAAATCATAACTTTCAAAATGCTAATTATTGTATCTGGACGTCCTAGCCTGGGCGACTGTTTATTTTCGTAGTTGTCACGGCAACGCACGAAAAATGCCGGCCAAGAGTGCCAACATATACATGAACAAATACCGCACACGCTGTTGAGGCGGTGAAAAACTTAACAAAATAAAAAAAAAACAATATTCTGTATTGTTGAATAAGTACAGTGTTTTGGTGGGGACTAGTTTGCAGGAAATATATAATAGCTGATTTTCAGAGATAGTCGAAATGGACTTGAGCCACTAACGTTTCTGATCAGTTTTCGATTTTTTTTGTATGTCATCTTGAGAATTTTAATTACAAATGCAGCGTGCTAAATTTTAGATGTACATGTTGTACTTTAAAATATTGTTTTTGATAAATTTTGACCAAAGAAAACAATAATTCCATCAAATATATATATATATGTGTATAAAATTATAATGACGAAATAGTTATTTCTTCTAACTAAACAATTTTTTTTCACCAAAATTTTGCACCGAAATAACTCTTTTTATTCACCGAAATGGGCCTTTATTATTTACCATTTTTCATTGGCCCTAGTTATTACGTTTAAAATCGTCTTTAAAAGAAAATTTTCACATCAGACAACTTCGTATTTCTGTTAATTAAATAAGTGGTATTGTCCGAATAAATATTAGATTTCTACTATAAAATACATTGTTTTATATGGAAAAGATACCTACACAAAGCACTCGGAATCTAATAGCGGCACCAAAAACATCATGCTACTTTTACGCGAGAGGTTTTTAAATCCAAATTTTGACGCCCTAAAATATAGGTGCGATGACTATGCGCGTGCGACGATTATGCAATAAAACAGGGTACTTTCTGTAATTTTCTTCTTATTTAGATAAAACTTGCTAGTTACAAATACCTGTATGATAACTGGCTGTCTTTTGATATTTAAAGAGCAAAGGAATATTTCACAATCAACAGGCAACTCAGAAAGAGCAACCTTAAATATGCTTGGCAATAAAGAAACACAAGAAATTCTTTCAAATATGGAACGGCCAGCATTCGCCTTGTTTCAGTGGATTGAACCGTCTCACACATGATTACTGAATGGATAAGATGCAGCAACTGCCAGTCATTGAGAGAAAAGCAGAACTGTTGCGTCCAAGGTACTACCCAAGCCAGAAAGGAGGAGAGGCGCACAGGGCACTTGCCATAAATAGAGGAATGCATTATGAATGTATTGCTGCAGTGCTGACGTTCTGGCAGGTCAGCCTAAGGTTTCAGGTTCGGTTTCCAGCAGGGTTGGGGATTTATAACTCGTTGACAGATTCCTTTCTGGGTTCAGGAGTGTGTGTTGTGTTGACCCTTCATGTCCATACAGCAGAAGGCACCACTGTCATATCACCTTGCCAACCCAGTCACAGTCCACGTGTCGACGACTGGGAATTCAAATCAGCCTTCAAGCCAATCAAACTATCATCATCATAACTTAATTTTAAAATGTGTACTGTACCAATTAAAAACATACAAGCAATAAGATTTTTTTCAACAGATCTGTTGCTGTTGACAAAAAAAGGCCAGTACATTTTTTTTCTGATTCTGAACATAGAAATTTATATACAGGTCAATAATGATAGTATTCTAGAAATAGTCTCAATTTAAAACATGTAACTGATCTGTAGATGAACATGATTTTACTATTATATTTAAATAAAAGATTTTACTATCACATCAATGTTGCACATCACAGTAAAATAAAATGTTTGCACAATACATAATTTACTACATTAATGTTTACAAGTTACAACCAAGACATTAAACTGTAAGAAATTTCAATAACTTATATGACCTGGCAGCAAACATGTTGAGTGTGAAAAATAATGTTTTACATTTTTTTTGGTATGTTTGCAAGTTGTGATATTGTGACCATTGTGATATTCAGTACAGTGTTGTCAAGTGTCATCACAGAGTGCTTGTTCAACATGAATTCCGTGTAAAAGAATAACAGCTAGTTTATTTTTTCAATAAATGTTACTAAATAGATCTAATAGGAAACCACAGATACAATCTCCTCAGTTCCATAACATGCTATATGTAACTGAAGACTTAATGTATATTTCAAGTATGCTGCCAGCTAAGTATTTGGCAACCAGTATAACATTTTTAGGCCAACATGTACCTTGGAAATATCATACTGAACATACTTAAAACAAAAACTTATTTTGATTTAAATAATATTTAATAAATTAAATGCAAGGCTATAAAAATTACAATTTATATGCACTATTCCACACAATCAAGATAATGATATAATTCAATGGGAGAAACTCAGCTGAGAGTATATAAAATTTTTATAAATTATACAAAAGTGTAACTTCATCAAAAGTGTTAAACAACATTCACCATTGATTCATAATTTCTCAGCTGTCATATATCTATTTTTTACTGAAACAATATTATTCTCAAGCTTTGTAAAACATTAATTCAAGAGTTCGGCACAAGCATCACAAAGTTATCAAGAAGTGAAAAGGAGACATCATTAAAATAATATTATTTCAATAAAACTTGTTATCTTACTCATTGAAAAAATACCAAAATGTTTACTTTCTCTCACTCTTATCAAAGTTTAAATTATCTTGGTATTATTATGTTATAAATACCTTGTTTACAATATTAAGCAATGGTCAGCAACAAAATGTCTGTTCATCTCTTATCCCTGAACAGTAAATTTACATCTGCAGTATTTGAACATAAGAATTTCAAACCATGACTATACCAATGAAATGCACACACACAACATAGCCCTAATATTTGACTTTCATAGTCAAAACCATGATCGTCGACAAAACACATTTGACTCATTAAATCCCCTTGGTCACCCCGACGACGAGGAAACGTTTGATACTTTTGGCCAGAAAATGACAAAATACATTAATACACAACTCACACAGACAACTACATACACGCATCTTTGGCCAGTCCGTGAACCTCAACATTAGTGAACACAACAAACAAAATCACTCAACAAGATATAAAATACAAGAAAAACTTTCATTACAATCATTGCATAAATTTTTAAAATATTAATTATTCCATATTTTCTAATTCATTTAACATTATCTGCAAAGCCACTATTAGCATTGATAAAACTATCTCAGATACAAACTGAAACACCTTCATGTTTACTTTGACTACTTGTCAACATTGTACTCTCCACTGCAAGCAATAACATACATTACATACAACACATTAAATATTAAAACAGTTGCCTCTCAGCTGCCTCGAAAAAACACCTTTAAACACAGTAGCCACTGCTTATCTGGCAGAATACAGACCATTTCTCATAATCCTTTATCTACTCTTGTAGTACCAAGAACCAATAGTGTATGTTTTAAACAGTAATAACTAGGCCTGTGCGAATATTCGAATTTTCGAATATCAAAACGAATAGTTTATTATTCGTATTTGATTCTGAATACTAACACTTCGAAAAAACGAATATTCAGTCATTTACGAAAAAGGCTGAGCGGGATCACTACATCTGGCCACGTAAAGCCCGTTTGAACACAGTAATTTGGAGCGATAACTAACGTATTTTATGTAGAACAATGTCGTCAGGTCGTTTAAAATAGATTTGAACTGTCAGCATACTGATAAAGATAAATACGTGTCTAAAATCCATACAACCGGGACGTTATAGGTGACAGTTTTCAGATTAGGGGGTGAAACATGGTTTGTCGGCACTGTAATTTCGTTCCGAACGTGACAGCGAAGAGAGAGAAAATTGTACAGACCATGTGGAAAACATCTGGCTGCATACTCACAGCAAAGACTCCAAAAGCCTAACATGCTACGTCAATGTTTTTCAATAGGATAATACACAGTAAACGACCGGATGCAGGCGGCAAACCCCCCCCCCCCCCCTTCATAACCTTCCCACCTTTCCCAAATTCCTCGCGTAGTGACAGCTCAGGCAATTATCCTGTCCCGCGCGTCGAAAAAAAAACTCTCACCAAGAACTTATTTAAAATCTTGCGATCACGTTACATGGTGTACCAAGATTGTGAAGTAAATGTGTTTTCTATGATGGTAGATCCACGGTTCAAAGATTCACTAATTGAGGATGAACATTTAAAAAAAATATGGGTTGAAAATTTGTGCAGGGAGGTATGTAAGCTGTGTAAGCTGAACACAGTAGCTGAAACTATAACTGAGACAAATGAGGCTACAAGTGAAATACCTATTAAGAAGTCATCTCTGTGGGCCTACTTGAAACCTTCAACAGCAGCTCAGTCTACTCTTGCAAGCTACGAAGAAACTATCCAAGGAGAAGTAAACGAATATCTGGCAGCACCCTTAATCCCAAAGAATGAAAATCCTTTCAGTTTCTGGTCAGAGAAGGGGCGCACTTGTTTCCGAAACACAGCTGTGGTAGCAAGAAAGTACTTGTCTATACCTGCCACACAAGTGTGCAGTGAGAGACTTTTCTCAACAGCTGGCAACATTGTGACGTGTAGAAGAGAGAGTCTACTCCCCGAAAATGTAGAGCAGCTTGTGTTTCTCCACAAAAATTTAAATTAGCTAATATGTAGTGATGTGACAAGACTCTTTTTAATACAAACTAATTATAAAATTGGAGAACCTTAAAATTTTAAGTACTGTCGGTTTTTTGATTCTACATACATGTATCAGTAAATATGTACCTGTTATATTGTAATGTGATGTGATATAACATGTTTTATGGGATATCAATTCTCAATCCAATTATTCGAACTCAATATTTGTATTCGAGAATAATTTGGTATTCGTATTCGAATTTGATTCGAACTAAAAAACTGATATTCGCACAGGCTTAGTAATAACATAATCAACTTTCTCCTTGAAAACTCTCTCTCTCTCTCTCTAGCACGTGTGTGTGTTTATATATATATATATATATATATATATATATATATATATATATATATATATATATATATATATATATATATATATATATTACAAATGAAAAATAATAATATAACACTTAGAGAAGATTTTCTGCAGTGAATTTTCAAAATAATAGCATATATATATATATGCTATTATTTTGAAAATTCACTGCAGAAAATCTTCTCTAAGTGTTATATTATTATTTTTCATTTGTAATTCAAATTTAAAATCTCTGTTAATATGACAAACCTTATTTGATTCTTAATGGCAGAAATACTTTAAGTAGAGCAACTCCTTTTAATTTATGTATGTATCATATGTATGTATCAAGACTCCACATATTATTTCTTTTCCATAAAAACTTCAATATGACAGAATACCCTTCTTTAAAAATTGTAATTCATGAAACATTTAGCTGATTATAAAAATATTAAATTGTAGTTTTATGCTCTCTTATGTATAATACACAAAAACCCTGTTGTTTACAAAACAAACTCCCCTGTTAAACTCCAAACTCATTAAAGAAATCATCAACTCATACACTCTTTGCGTTAATTGCTAAATGTTTATAACTGTTTTTTAAAAAAAACTATACTATATATCATACAAAACATCATAGCATAATACTTCTGTGGTTCCTTCAGGATAAAATCCACTCAATTGAAAATAACTTGCAAGTTGATAAAATGAATTGTTTAATTGGTCAGTATTTCAGTGTGAAATTAGTTGGGTTACAGACGAGGCATTGGTGTGGCCTCCCAACAGCTATTCTCACCCCCAATCAACCAACACATGAAATAGTTACAAGCCATCAAATTTAAACCATTATTCTTAAGAAAAATAACATTTAAATTATTACTCTTCATCAATTACCTTCTAGGGCTGAAATACATTTAAATTGAAACATATAATAAAAAGCAAAATTATTTTTTTTTTCCCTAACTCCTGAGCTGCCAAAGGCAGGGACGCTCAACTATAATCCCTTTGAGTCACTAATCGACTTCAGCTAACCGTTAGATAATTCAGAGTAAACAAAGAAATTAACATTTTTAAAAAAATTACCAACTGAAAAAATTACTGGTCAGTATTTTACAATGTAAGTTGATTGGGTGGCACAGAAAAATCACTGGGGTGATCAGTACAAATCACTTCTCAGACCCCTCCAATCAATCAACTCATAAAAATACCTCCCCACAGAAAAATGAAAACCTCTAAAATTTCTTAAATTCAAAAAATTATTTCATTGCCTTAATGGCTTTCCAATTGTAAAGGTCAAATGAAAATCTCAAAAATCAAGAAAATCTGAAAACATCAAAAATAAATTAACATGATTCATTATTAAAAGTTAAGTTTCACTATACTTCAAACAGTTTATCTCTGAATTATCTTTGCAAAAAAAATTTGTTTTTTAGTGGAAATTGACTGAGTGCTTGTTACTATGCCCTGAGAAGACACAACTGATGTTTACATTGAATGCAAAATTTACAATTAACTTTCTTTTTCCTTTTCGCCACAATTTCTCTATAGCCTCTTAACGTTTGTTCCGTTTTTTTTTCTCTTATTTTTCAACCTTTTAGAACATTGTCTACCCTCGTTTACACTTGTACTTGTCTCAGTGGCCACTGCACTGACATTAACACCCGTTTATAAACTGTGTGTACTCATTTTCATTGAACCCCTACTATTTACTCTACCCTCCCTACCTTTCCCTTACTTTCACTCGCACCTACTTCATCTTGTTCCACAAAAAACCTTTCAATAGGATCTGCAGGATCAGGCTGTAGCGACACCCACTTCTTCTGTACTAATCTCAAAAACATGTAATTGTCAAACCTACAGTTTTTTATACTCTCCACTAAACATTCAACATTACTGTCTTTTCATTGTCTTGTCACAATGCTGTCCCTTTCTGCAATAATTATTATTCCCTGACCTGTTATTTCCTTGTTTACATTTTGCCTCTCAACACGATTTGATCTCTCCATATTCCCTGTTTGCGTGTCACATTTACTAATTTTGTTCGCCTCTGAACCCTATACCCCATCTCAAATTCCTCGAATTTTTTCCCTATACACTAGAGTCCCATTATAGCGAGGTGTCACGGTTCCGGGTTTGATCCTCGCTATAACCGTGTCCTCGCTATAACCGAATTCGACAGATTTGGCCCCAAAAAAATAATAATTAACCGAAAATAGCATAAAAATTGTGTTTAAACCTGTATAATTGGAAAATAACAGGTTATATTAACGAAATCTTAATTTCTGTGAGCAGATGTGTGAATTCTCTTTAAAACGATACCCGATAAGTACGGATGCGATCACCGATTGCGTCAAAATAATCAGAATACCCTAACACGCCACGTAAGTATAGCATCTCAACCCGCGGCCGACGCAGCATTGTCCTGCTATCTATTGTCGACGCGGGCTGTCTGCTAGCGGCCATGTTGGTTCGGGATGTTGCTAACAGGTCGTGCTAGTGTAGTGCAACAATTTAATTCCTTACAAAAAAGCAGGAGTGCGGCTGCGGCAACGCACGTACGCCTCAAACGTAATAGTCGCTGAAAACTATACTTTTTTTCATTTAAAGAAACCTGTCAACTTTTTTAGAAAATAAATTTGGGATTAAACTCAAACCATCACCACCCCTTTCCCGGACAGATACCCCAACAACTGACAGAAACAAAAGTTACAAGAAAACTGCCCTAGCGATTCGGAAATAAATACGGTAGTGCCTACTAGAGGTGTAAAAGTAACGAAAAAATGTGTACCCGTATGTATTCGTTACTATAACAATTAGTACTCATTATCGTTACGTTACTCGTTACTTCTGATACCGCATAACATGCTATGTTATGTTGCAGCAACGAATCCAGTCATATTACGTACGCGTACAGTATGACGTCGCGTAAATAATAATAAATAGAATATAAACAATTAACAATATTTGATAATTAATAGTTTTTGTTAACCAAGAAACAATTAAATCTCATTAGAGCGGCTTTTACATATTATCTCTTTTAAGATAACCAAAAAAAACGTGAAAATAGGCGATTATAAAAACCAAAACATACATATTTCTAATTTGTAAAAAATACTTTCTTACGTTGTTTCTGTTCCAATCCCAAACTTTGTCTACACACGGCACAGATAACTAACGGAAGTTTGATAAAAGAAATAAAGGATGGGATTCTATTTTTGAAGCCACGCACTTAGGTGGCGACTGCACGGCTGAAGAATGTGACAGGCGTCAACGGCAAGATGTCTAGTGGCGAGCGAGAGGGGTGGAGATAAAGCAGACAAATAACAAAAGCGCGCTTCAAGCGATCACGCCGTAAATTCCTCAAAAATACCTCGTTATATCCGTGTTCTCGCTATTACCGCGCTCACTATAACGAGATTCTACTGTATTTATATTTTCAGAAACCATTTTTTCTACATGAACTTCCAGTGTTCTAAACATCTTGAATTTCCTGAATTCCCCTTTCATTAAGGGATGTGCGAATCCTTGATTTTCAGATCGGTTCGAATCTGATTCGAATCCCTGGCAATATTTGAGATATGAATCAGATTCCGAATACTAAGCACAGAATAATTAAAAATAACTGATTATTTTAAAAATAATGTGTGTTCTCTTTTTTCTAACTGTAACTACTGGCAATTATTTATTACACTGATATTGAAATGTTTATAATTATGTAACCTTAATTAATAATAAACACTTTAAAATATGAAAACCAAAACATATTCGATTCTCCAACTCAATCATAATAAACTGCACGCCACAGGGAAATCTCAGTTTTATAAATGTTTCAGCAAACGAAGCCATTTTTTCTCCAATAAATAGCCAAGACTTTTTTTCTTGTAGGTATGTAATTGTTTTTAGTTTATAGTTTGCTATACGACGAAATTCGTAATTATAGTTTAAGCTCTCAAAATCTCGAAATTCTTTTAATGTCACTGTGTTAATTATTTAATTTACATATCTTTCTTTGCTACATCATATTATAAATACTTACGTAATAGTAGCCAAATTTTATTTTTCACTGCTAGTATTTATGAGCCGTATTAAATTAATTATTTATAATTTTTGTGAATATTCGTAATACTGTTCGAATCCGGGTTCGGGTAATTTTGGATTCGAACCGTACCCGAAAATATTGGGTACTCGCACATCCCTAGTAAATACTCCTGGCATTCTCATTTACTTTTATATGCAACTCAGTGATCTCATCTCGATTTCCGACAACTACTGCCTGAATCTGCCTGCAATTTTGTTTGTTTTCTTGTACTTCCTGTCCCACAAATTGAATGTTTTCTTTCAAAATGCCAATTTCCCTTTAACAAGTTTCTATGCCAGTTTGAACCCCTTCAATTTGTGATTCACATACCACGACCCTTTGTGTACAGGTAGAAATTTGTTTGCTTACATCTGTTTCAATAGTATCAATTTTAGTTTCCTGTTGTACCTGTGTTATTACTTCCTCTCTCACCTATGCAATTTCCTGTCGGATTACATGTTGGCTTTGTTCAAGCTTTTGAGCAAATTCCTTCAAGCCCTGTTCAAATTTGAGTGTAAGATCCCGTGACAAGTTATGTTGTTCTTGTGACATGCAATCTATTTTGTGTATGTTCTGTTCCAACTGTTCGGTTAGGTTGTTTTAGCCCTGTGTGATCTGTTAAATTTTATTTTCTGATTCCGGTATATTTTGATCGGATTTTGGCTGTTCTTGTATCATTTGGTGTTTTATGAACATTAATAATAGCATCATCTGGTCTGACTCCATTACTTTAGTATTAATGGCTCTGCAGGATGTTCCATGTTGCCAGACATTCCCTGGGGACATGAAAAGTTCTGACCGTCCATTAAATCAATATTCAAGTGTGGTTTCCTTGTCAATTTTACGAGCCTTCTGGAAAACCATTGAAATCTTCCCCTTCACTACTATTTGCCAGTCATAATTTTTGTTAGTATATATAACCTCAAAAAAACACATTTTTTTTCGTAACTCCAACTATACCAACAAAAAAAAGGCTTAATTAACAATTTTACTACATATATTGTGCTTTTTTGACTTGCTGCGTGTCGGCGTCTGTCCCACGAAGTCCCGCGATGTGCTCGTACTGGATCCCGCTGCCGGCGTTCACACCACCAACTCATACCTCCATCTCTTGTATCTCCACTGTGTAGACAGCGACCTCGTTCACTCAGCTCGGCCGATGATCCTGAATCCTGAGACACCTTCAGAGCAGTTCAATTTTCCAAAAATGTTTCTCTCCACTGGTTTTTTTCCAAATTTCAGTCTCACGGCATGTCGAAATAAGTGCCAGCCACACCTGGGCCTCCCACTGTTACACCCAGACACCCTCGGCTAGCTTAAAAATCGGTCTGAAGTGAACATATAAAAAACACTTGTAAAAAAAATTATTTGGGAGCCGAACTTACACAAGTTTTCGAAAAATGTTACTATTGACTTATTTTTTTACTGCAATAATGTCTCTCAGACACCAAACTGATTTCAATGTATTTTTACTGATAACTGACGAAAATTCACGGTCATTATGTGCGACCCCGAAAGCCAGTACATTTAGAGCAACAACTTTTGCACCTAACCTCGTCCCAGACTTGCACCCAACACAGACGCCGACTGTTCGCAGATACCAAAAGATACTTACTTTACAAGACAGTTTGCACTAACGTCCTGTGGTTACACACAAACTCAAGGTACGAAGCCGCAGGACTACGTCCTCGGAACAAAGCCACAATCACTCGAGCCTTATTTTTGGCGATTACCGACCACTGTGGTCGAAAATTATAATTGCAAAGTCCAAATTATAAAAATAGGTTGATCTTACATGGTGGTGCCCGGACCATAGCCGCAAAATAATTTTTAAACTCACATAATCTTATACTTTGTAAGCCACTGCCCAACACGCGGCCAATCGGTACCTCGTCCAGACAATGACAATCCCCGAAACCGCTGAGACGGCACTACCTCTCGGCTCGACCCTCGATCAACGACTGAAGAAACACAGCACATTACAAAACAATAAGAAAATTTCAGTTAGCTGGGGACTTCCCTGAAATACTGACTCATGATTGGCTACAACATTTATTCTTACTATTATTATTTAGTGATTCCCCTCTTTGAAGGCTTCCCCTCGCTCTGTCCCATGTCTCTGTCCTTCTCCCACTACTTCCATCTCTTTTTAATTTAACACAGAATTTGGGAATTTCTGTCAGATATTCACACGGTCTGGGCTGTCTGTCTCTCTCTTACACAAGATGCGATACATTATCGTTTTTGACTCCGCTGTGTGGCGGCACGTCTTTCTTTCTCCCCACCTACAATATTCACGATCTTAAAACCACCATAAAACACATCCACAAAATTATTATTATTATTATTATAAAACAAACATTTAAATTCAATAAAATACTGAAATACTATAAAACACTGAAATTCACACTTACGTAAATAATAACAAAGCCAGCAAAGTGACAACCAATAAAATTATAGTTACACGGCTTTTCAAAATAAAATACTTAAACATTAAATTTAATTACAAGAATATTACTATGCATAAAATTCAAGTATGAAAAAGTGGGTCACTACGACCTTAATCAGCTGATATATTGCATTAGTGAGAAAACCTAATATTTATTCTTTAAAAAAAATCATTTTAAAAGATGGGGAGGGCAGGGGCTTGCAACATTACACAATTCATTATGATTCTATTTAGCCAATTAACGTTTATCACTAATTTTAAAAATAACACTACATTTGTATTAATAAGTGTTCAAGGTTTTCTTTTCTTCTTTTACTAACATGAGAACAGTGTGCACATAACTACATTGAGCTTAAAAACACTATAAGAAAAAATAATATTGGTTTATTTACTATAATATATTTACCATGCGTACCTAGTCTGACTTGTCTAATGTTGTATCCTTGAAAAAATTTATGTAAAAATACTGAATTCAATAATCTAAATTAAGAGTTAACATCATAACCACCCTAAAATCACTTGAATACCACTTTAAACTAGTGGTGCACCGATGCGGATACCGGTGAATCGTAATCAGCGATTATGGGTACTTACCGATTAATCGTAATCGGCGACTATCTTAACGATTACTTTGCCGATTATTTACGTCCCGGCGTAATTAAGTAGGTTTTTACCTTGTAATATTTTGTTACACATTTTAGGACGAAATACGGTAATATTTGTATATATTACAAAATTCATCTAACTGCGTCATATCATAATTACAGATATTTCGTTAAGTTTAATAAATCTCATTGCCTCGAACAATAAAAAATGCATTTTTCCTACACGTTTATTTAAGTTTTGTCTTTTGTTTAGTGGCCTTGTACATTACGTATAGCCAGAGAAGTAAAATAGATGGCACGCAATCAAAATACCACAAACAGTTGCAGTGGATTCTATGACAATCGATCTTTTCGAGTCGTAGTAGAGGTTCAAAATCGTGGTCCCAATACCTTCTAGTTTTTATCACAGCGTTTTACAAACTCGTTATGGGCGTCTTTGGTAACATTATCCGTTTGTTATTTGTATGTGACGTGAAAAGTGAAAAAGTATTTATAATTTTATATATTCAGTCAACATAAATAAAATCAAATGTGCTAGAATTGGTTTTTAGTCATTTTTATATAATTATAGTGAGATGGCGAGTAGGGAGAAAAAAGTTAAGTGTGGAAACATTTTTCTATAAACTCAAGTGAACAAAATAAAGCAGCATGGTTACATTGTTAAACGGTAATTTCTTGATGCAACCTTAAGTGATAGTCGATAATAATGCTAGTTTTCCGCAACAAAAACTTACCCATTGTAAATTACAATTATTAGACTGTAGTTCAAGTTGTTTACAATAACAAATATTTAAATAGAAGTTAATTTAATTTCCCCTTTCAATGACTTAATAGTGTATTTTATATATTTTTATACTGTTATTATAACTGTATTCCCAATTTTACCTAATCTTGTTATTAAATTCACATGGGAATAAAAAATGTTGTGTGCATTATTACACTTAAAAAAATTTCTTCATTATAATCGGTAACTGAATCGGTATCTGCCGATTATTGCTCTCATAATCGGTAATCGAATCGGTAATCGGTAGTCATATCGGTGCACCACTACTTTAAACCCTTGGAGAAAGTAGAATAAAATCTGGGGTAGTTCTCAAGTTGTACAATAAGACACTGAAGTTTACATGATTCTAAGACAAAGCATCAAGCAAAATATCATAAATATTTTTTTTCTGAAACACAATCATCTTTTCAAAATGGTGCCTTCCTGTTATGCTGAGCATTTAGCCTTTGTGGGCATGAACAAAACTACATTTTCAAAATTATGGATGGTTGTTTTCCTGCTCTTGTAAAGTTGACAATGAGAGTGAGGTTTGTTAAAAACTATAGCCAACTACTGTCAAGATGAGTGCAGGATGTGACACATCTGGCCAGCTATCAGTACATGGTGCTAAATGAGATGGTAAGAAACAGAACTGAGAAAATTCACAGACTATGGAAACATCTGCCCTGCTTCTCACTGGTGATCGATTCGGAAAACAGTTGAGGACCTGGCGCAAATTAAACCTGCATCACCTTGACAGAAGGTCAAACGGTATTTGTTGAACACGGTACAGTAAAACCTCGTTTATCCGGCCCTCATTGATCCGGATCTTCGGATAATCCAGATCATATTTGTACACGTTTTATTTAATGTTCACATAAAAATGACCATTGTATTCTACATCTATGTGAAAAAAAGACTGCACACGATGATGTAACTTACTATGCTTCATTCAAATGCCATACATGTTTAAAACAAGAAATGTGAAAAGTAATTTTTATATTTTCTATGACTTGTGAGCAATATAGAGCATGTATACTATGCAATTTTGTTACAAAACATAGTTATTTATTGTAACGGTAAGTCTGCTTATTTAAGTATTTTGTTTTGCTTATTCCCCATTAGGGATGGGTCGGTACCAGTTCTAGGTTCCTACGGTTCTCAGCATTTTAACCAGCACCGAGAACCGCACCTAAAATGTCGGTGCCGGTACCGGTACCGGCAGTATAGCAAAACCCTTTACGAAGATAGTCTTTCACTAAAACTTAACTGCAGCATGAAATGGCTCAACTCACGTCCAATTCACATATGAATTTTTTTATGGACTTCTGTGGAATAATATTCATCTCTAACTATAAATTAATTACACGTGAAAATATTTAATGTTCTCGTCACATCTGTAAACAAAGTACGTTTTACAATCAAAACGTAACAGTTGAAGGTGCCATAGATGTAGTTCATAGATGTGTGCTACTGTATAACGTGCCGCAGCAGAAAGATGAGAACAGAAAGACGCCATGTTTGTTTCAATGGTTTTTAAAATAGGCAGCTAATTGAGTCGTTGACACGTAAGTATGAGTGACTGGTGTACAAAGAACAATTGAAAGTGCAAAAGAATATTTGTTTAATAGAATTGATGATTGATTTCAAATATTTCCGTAACAATTTTCGGCATTCTAACATTTTATGCTATCAGTGCAGTGCTGTGGAGTGTAAGTTCACTGCATCTGCAGCCATCTAGCGGAATGGCTAGTAACTTTCTCTTTTAGGCAAACGGGATTGCTTTGAAAGTGGCACGTCTGTTTTTAGTGGTAATAGCGTTGACGAAGATCCCGCGGACACGTGATAAAATATGTTTATTTTTTTTTGCAAAGTGGTGTATGGATGGTAGATGTATTTTACATTGACTGGACAAACAAAATGCTTGTTGACACTTGTAAGGTATAATTATTCCGGCAAAACAGTACAAATTGTGTAAGAAATGTCATCAGAAGTGTGGCAGTAATTGACTTGACGGCAAACAAACTGAATTCGATGTAGACAATTTATTATTTTAATACTTTGAAAGTTCACCATCAATTTCATTTATTTCCATTATTGTAATATTTTCTTTTTATTCCTATGTTTTAAAGGAGGGTGTATGTAGCTTTCTTGAGATACCAGTAATTGCTAGATTAATATAGTGAATTTTAGTTTTATTAAGGGTTCTCTATATTATTCAGAAATATTTTTCACTAATACATCTTACATTTGCAATAGGTTGGTGTGTTTGCTGTAGCTTGAAAACTGTACTAAACCTTTTAATTTGTTTTGATAGCATCTTTAAAGACTGAAACATTATGCCAATGCATTTCTTTGTAAGCATACAACAAACACATTGAGGAAAAAACCATACAAATAAATTATTATTTTTCAGTGTTATTAACAATAAATTGTTGAAGATGGAAGTCTAGATACAGGCTTTTTAGTGCTTTTTTGTAGCCAAAACAATAAATACTTTATTACTTGAAACATCTCATAAATAAAGTATTGTTACGATTTCCCTGCGGGTTCGTAAAGGATAGCCCAATTAAAGATTTTAATTCACACAGAGTTTTATTTATTACCACTACTTGTCACTTACAAATAATCTTCTTAATTGGCAAATAATTAATTACACTTAAAGAAATGTCAATTCCCCAGTTACTTGTTCCACACACCTCGCTGGGCCGCACCTCTGGCGCAACTCTCGCCGCAGCACCCCTCGTGGGTCTCCGCCGCGGGACTGCGTCGCCACACTCCGCCGCCGCCGAGACTCACTTCCTCTTCACCGAGATCCCACTCGATTCCTCGCTGGCAACTTCATTCGGGACTCTGCCGCGCCCGCGACTCTATCGCCCGGATACTCCGCCGCGGGAAAACTCCCGACTCCACTGAACTCACTCACTCCCTGCCCTGGAACCTTCGTCCAAGGACTTCGCCACTCTGCCGCACCCGCGGCACTATCGCCCGGATCTCCGCCGCGGGAGAACTCCCCACTCAGACTCTGACTGACTCGAAGGTCGGCCCAACCTCCTTATATAGCCCTTGGATTCCCGTCCAGAACAATCGGGCATGTCTCCGAGATATCGCGCGACCTTCGCCGTCGAAATGTCCAGAAACCCGTCGTGAGTCCTGTCGAAGGACGCGGCGGCTGCTCAAAGAACGCCGATAAACGCAACAAGCATCGGGTTCCCACAAAACGCGCCGATAAACATGTCTGAGTCCTTTCATTCCGCAGTGCGGCCTCTTTTAAGTAACTCGATCTGAGGCAGGTGCGCGCTGCGACAGTCAGGATGTCGTGAGATAGTATGACACGAGATACCAGGGAGAAGATGCGGGTGGAAGGGGGCGCAGACAGGCCGAACGAGTGCGGCGATGCCAAGCACTGCAGCCAAGCGCGATCGTAACAGTATGAATAATGTTTATTTTATTTTTGAAGTCAGAACCGAGGACTGAGGACCGAGAACAGAGAACCAATTTTTAAGAACCGGTACCGAACCGAGAACCGGGGAAAAACAGGAATTGACCCATCACTATTCCCCATTTTACTTGGATTATCTGTATTTTCAACTGTCTAGATTGTCTTACGCCCCAGTTAGTCCGGATAAATGAGGTTTAACTCTATTGTATAAGGATTGTTTGTAGAGTAATTTCAAAGCAAACAGTAAGTGATGGTATCTAACTATTATGGCAACAATCCTCCAACTAGGTATTAATAATAATTATCACTATCTTTTAAACTTCTCTAGTGAAAACCAACTTATTACAATAAATTATATAAAATTATTTTTTTTTAATTTCAGCTATTGCGTAACATTTTTATTAAAAAAAGAAGAACAAACATAAAAGCTTAAAATCTCCACGTCCTTAAATTACGAGTCAAATCACATGATAAACTTAAACATTTACAGTCTGGAGCCAATGCCTTAGCCAGTGTATCTACAAATAACTAGTAAAATGATTTTTAAAATTTTCAGAACCTTTCAACAACAATTTCCTGCAAAGGTTTTTTCATCAAAGGGTAATTATCAAATCTAGATACATAACCAAAAATTAATACTTAGAAACCAAATTATAAAGATCATTTTTGTCTCGATACACAAAATTATTTAATTATTACGGAAAAACTTGCAGGATTAAAAAAAAATGGTTCTTCTATTTAAATTTTTTGAAGCAAGTTCTACAAGCAGACCACGATTAGCTTCTGTTACCTGAATCGTAACTCCAGTGATGTTCATTGCGTGCGTCATCATGGACTCTCCATACAAGAGACGGTCCTCCTTGCACAGCCCCAAGGTCACCTCCAGTCCAAAGGTTATTTTGTAGTCGTGACTGCCACGAGAAACAAAAAAAATGTAAGACAAGCCAAAAAAAAACAAGTTACACTTGGTAAATCAAAACTTTTGCATATCCAACTTAAAGCCCCCACACACGATCAATCCAGCTCACAGTTTGGACTGACTTGAGGCCCTCTGCACACAAGAGCAGTCCCAGTGCTCAGTTAGGAACGAACAGTTTGGACTGAACTAAAGCCTTCCCCACACACGATGTCTCGTGATTGCTGTTGCTCTTGGATGTATTGTTTCATCGTAGAATATGGAAGAAAATTTGGATATTAAAATTGCAGTTGAACTTTAAGTTAGAAAAAAAAAAGAGTATAAACAAATATGTCTGCCATGACACTTAACTGATGGATTGATTTTTTGGACTGGCAAAACACTGTCACCACTCACAGCAGTTCCGACTGATCAATTCCAACCCTTAAGTCTAAACTGTCAGTTCGGAGTGATCTTGTGGGGGGGGGGGGGGGGGGGGGGGGGTTGTCTTTAGTCTTTCTGTCCATTGTGTATGGATGTACCGATTCGAATCCCGATTAACTGTAATCGCCCGATAATAGAAAATCGGTAATTAATCTTAATCTGCAATATTTCAACCGATTATTTAGACAGTATTGTCAACATTTTCTCATTATATTTATCATAGTTATCTCTTAGCATTATAAGAAAAACATGCCAAAGATGCTAATATATTCTTTTAACGGTAAAAAGTAAACTCTTTTAAGTTTAATTCATGAAACACCATTCAGACTGTAGGCCCTGATCAAATATTACAGTATATTTTGCTAAGTTTTCTATTTGTTGGCATTTACCAAAATAATTATTTGTTAAGAGCTGTTATACATTGCATTCACTATTTAATGTTGCATAATAAACACAATGTTGTTCTCTTTGCTTTCTTTTTTAATTTATGTATGAAATAATCGGGCAAATATAATCGGTATTCTTAATCGGTTTGGAACATTGGCTGAATTTGAATTTTTTAGTGAATCGTTAATCGTAATTGGTAACCGGTTTTTCAATATCGGTACATCCCTACCATTGTGTGCACTTCGGCAATACAAGAATATCTGCTGTACCACAGAAATAAAAAAATGAAACAAGGTGATGTGTTGGCTACATTATTTACTTAGGGCCAGGAAAGAGAAGCACTTTCCCATCAAAAACCATGCCAAACTAGTTCATTCACTGTCTGCTAGGTGTCACTTTTCTGTGCCATTTCTGCAAGATACTGTATGTTTATTATTAAAATATTTTTCTGATTTTTTTTTACATGTATATCGTGATGAAATATTATAATTACCATTCTGAGTACATGTATGTGACATATTACATTTTGCTTCCACATACTCTATATGGCTTCCTATTATATTATGTTAAAAACATAAATTAGTTTAAAAAAATTATCTTACAACTTTTTCAGCTCAAGAGAAATTCACCACATGGTTGTTATCTTAATTGATAAATAGTCAATGGAAAGTAAACTATATACCAACATGTGATAAGAGGATGGTGGGAGGGAGGTGGTTATGAAATATTGAAAAAAATTGTATATGTACTACATAAAATATTATTTAAATACATTGTTGGCTTAAACATATGCACACAGAGTTTGACAAAGAATTTTAGCAACTACGTTATTTTTGTTAGAACCCCATTTGAGTTAAACGAAGAATCATTCAAGAAACTGTGCTTTTGTGGAAACTGGACTTTCATATCAAAAATAAGTTTAACAAGGCACTATTTTCTTACAGAAAAAAAATATTCATAAAATTATAATAAACCATTGTTTAAAATTTTATAACAGCAAGACAACATATTGTGGACTGGCTTAAACTGATAAATTAATTTTTAAGAAAAGTTTAACTATGAATATGCATTATAACATGCCTTTTCAGTATTGTTTTGATATTAACCATTTCTAAGCTTAGTTGTCCCATGAAACTAAAGAACCAATATAAACTACTACCTCATAGTGAGAAAACATAGCAAAAAAAAGGGCGCTTGCAGTGATACTTGGAACCAAACAAATCTTACGATTCAGTTACCTCTATTATCAGCATTGAGTAAATAGGCAACCAATGGTGCCATGGTAAGAAACTAGATTAAGTTGGGAGTTTGAGTGCAGAAACTAATGTTTTTCCTCAAAAAATCATTTAATCTAATGTGAGCTGCGATCAGGAAGTCCTTCACCTTTGATCCACCACTGTCAGTTATGGCGGTGACGTAGTCAGTGCTATGTCAACTTTCTCGTTTTTATTTATGCTTACCTTTTTATTTAATTAATATCTTTAATATGTTAATTATTTTATTTTATAAGTTATCCTTTTATTTTAAATACTGGTCAAAAAAATTCCATGGTGTTTTTATTTCAAAGTTGGCGTGACCTTTAAAGGACGATTGAGAAAGGACTAAAATCGTCGAGACGGAAAATCAAACTATTATTTTTAATATTTAATGTGTAGTTTTAGATGATTTTAAAGGCATGGTATGTTATTTTATTTGTATTTGGGCAAAGAAATATTTATATATTTAGTACTAAATATTAAGTGTGTAAACTTTTGATAGTCTGTCTGAACTACTTTCAGTCGCTTGCACGCCGCTGGCGAGCGTGTGGAAGGGAGAGAGGGGGGGAGGTGGACAGAGTGTGTGGCAGCAGGAAATGACTTCTCCGGCCGCGGGCGGTATGCACTTGTGTCACGCGTTTACGCAATGTTCGGTGCAGAGCGGAAACTATACGTGGAAAGGAGTGAATAATATTTTACTTAAAACTGTGGAGTGAGGTTTTGAGTACCGTGCAAAAAATTGCGTCTGCAAGACATGGTGCGTCAGGCAATAGCGGAAAACACTACAGCTACCTTTGTCACCCTGCGGGGGAATGCGTTTATGCCTACATCAGTAATTACAGCAGTGCAGTTTACCAAGATTTACCTGAACCTGGTTTATGCCCGGGCATTACTCACTGAGCGTGTCCACACAACCACAGGTGAACAGATACGACGCAGCTTTTCAAGCAAGTCTCGTCCAGCCAGTGTTCTCCGCGTCTTAAAGACTCGTCAAAGTTGGAAAAGTCCAGCCTTATTATGATCAAGAAATTTTTTACGAATCCCTGTGCCGTCACGTTATTGTTTGTCCCTCGTAAATAAAACAGTGCACTGAAACTTAAATTGACTTAAATACCACTAGTGGGACAGAATATAAGAGTAGAATTTGTTTAGTACTCAACGTATTTATAATTGCAGTGTTATAAGTAAATTCTACAACCAAAGAAATTTTAGGATCCGTAAAAAATAGTTTAGACTAGTAGTGTGTGGGATCCTGAATTTCGGGAAAAGTTTCGGGAGGGCATTGCTTTTTTTCCCGCCGGGAGGGAATAATATTTTTCCCGGTATTTTCGGGAAAAAAATTATATTTGTGACAACGGCCCGTTTGGCCTACAATAAAAGGAAAAATAAAGAGATTGCTTTACAGTTTAATATAGATAACACATTTATTAATGAAATTTTTTTTTAATGTCAACGTATATCCATGGGAAAACCAAATCTCGGAAAATGATATACATCACGATCTTCTAAACTTACGTAACTGACTTAAATAAACAGTCGGACTGAAACGCGACACTGAACAAACCATTAATTTAATAGTTTGCCGCATTATTGGCAAATCCCGTGTAAATTGCACATTTCGTAATTTTATATTTGTATTAATGTTTCCGTTTACCGGAATGAAATCGTATTACAACGTCTAAAATCTAAAATTGTTTCATCAAAAAATCAAGACAAAAAACAGTGACGTAATTAATTATCAGGGACAGCTGCGATTGGCCAGTGCGTCACTTAGAGGCGTGGTTACGCTACAGCCCACAAGAGATGGCAGCACCATCAGTTTTTTTTCCTGTGACACGTAAATGGTGAAAATAAGATTAAATTGAATCATTTTCTTTTCTGATGTTTATTTGAGGTCCACAATATTTTGGGAATTTTACATGGGCACGTAGTAATACAAAATTATGGTAATATATTTTGTCATTTAGTTCACGTTACATGTTGGTTGTTTTGTTTAGTTGTTTAGTAAACATGGCTGAAGAAAAGACGCATATTTGGAACTACTTTGCTAGAAACAATGATAAACTTAGTGCTAAATGCAAGACATGCAATAAAACTCTGAAAATAAGCTACGGCAGCACATCGGGTCTCATAAGGCACTTGACTGAACATCCAACTGTAAAGTTGGAATATGAGACACGGCAAGAATTTTTAAGTTCACGGCCCGTTACGGCAAATTCTTCACAACCAGGTCCATCAAACCACAACGGATTGAAGATGGGAAGCCTTCTTTTCACAGACACGAGAGCCGAACCCCCGATCGTGCATCTTCGGTTTTTTTTTGTTCATTGTAAAAAAATATGGCGGTGTTGATAAAAGGAAAGACCATAAACCAAGCAACTGTATTAATTTGCACGCCGCCATATTTTTCGTTTGCCGTGTGTCCGTGAATGTTTATTTTGGACAACTCATGATAACTAATGGTCAATCAGGTTAGGTTAGCACTTTAAAACACTGCGGACGGTTGATTTGGTTAGGATAGCTACATTAAAGATACTGTGAAATCATGTAAACGGTTTCCTAGCAGTTTCTTACATGAAAACAGAGCATTATACTAAGTCTGTTTTCTAATGGCGATGATGTGGTAAACACACTCCAAAACTTAAAAATATACCTACTGGCATCCTATATAGCTTATGATTTTTTTCCAGATTTTTCCCGATTTCCCGAGTGAAATTTGATTTTCCCTCCCGAAATTTTCCCAAGGCTAAATTTCCTTTCCCGCACACCCCTAGTTTAGACAGAGGTGTGCGGTAATATAAGAGCAGTAGAGAGAGCCACTGTCGAGACGAGCTCCAGTGGGGAGAGTAAATTGTGGACTTTTGATGGACAGTTTAACTGTTATAATTTTATTAACAGTCTAAATATTAGTAAATAAATAAAACTATATTTAATTAGTTGGGCTATCCTTTACAAACAGTTTCCCCACTCATAACACTATGTAATAGTTAAAATAAAGATACATAACTAGTTCAGTAATGAATACCTAATTTGAATTTTAGTAAGAAGTTCAGAAAAGGAAATGCTACAACTAAATTGCATCAACTTGACTAGTGAATGTTATGTGATCTTATGTACAGTTACATGTGTTTATTGGTAACTGGTAGGTAATTTCTTACGAAGTTCATTTAAAAAATGTTTAGATTATAGCCAAATAACTCACATTGCCAAGTCTTCGATGCCATGCTTGCTGGCGAATCTTTTCCCTACTTCACAGCCAAACCACACAGACTCCTTCTGCTTGATCGACTCTGCAGCAAGATTGAGGAGGAGGTCTACCGGCTGGTTGTTGTACACAATCGGCCGCCCACCAACCACATTCCCTAAACAATCCACGGTGTAGGCACGGTTGTACGGGTTCGACTGGCGTGGATCCGTCACAAGACATACCTGGACATAACAAGGAAGCAAATATTAACTCTGCCAACTTATGAACAAAGTGGTTTTAGAGCATACTTTAGTACCTGTCTGTAACTAAACCAACAGAAAAGCTTATGCATTTTCAAACTGGTACATACATTTCTTTTTTCAAAAAGCAAATGGAAATTCATAGGGCTATAAACATACATTAAAGTTTAAAACAATTATCTAGCTTATACAGTTATCCTAACAACCAGAACAATGACCATAAAAGTATCATATCTTCACTGCTAAAAAAAAGTTATGTACTTGAAGATTTCCATTTACCTTTAATATTGAAAATCAGGAGCATAATACATTTTTAACATTAGCATAGCAGTAGTACTAAAAGTGATATTATTTACACAATAGTTCTACCAGCTGTAGACTTTCATTTTTCTCTAAATATCACTGTGGCTGGGAATAAAAAGACAATAGACACCATATTGTTTACGTAGGATAGTTGATCCCTCAAAAGCTTCCCAAACGAAACTGAACAATGAAATAAGGACAGCTAGGTACATTACACATTTATTTATAATATATAGGTAAAACAAGTTTATTCAATTAAACTAAAGAACAGCATCTTGGGAACTAAAAATCAAATAATGGTAGACTTCTTCTTCTTCTTCTTGAGGAACTTGCTGAGAGAAATAAAATGTTTTTTTTTTTTACAACATTTAATTAGCAGCTTCAAGGAAAGAAAAATATGTTACAATGGGGATGAGACAGTTAACATGTACTATAAATTTTATATATTACCTCAATAAGAACTGGGCAAAGTAAAAAACCTTTTGCATACTATTCAAGTCTATAGATTAGTTCAGTTCTAAAAAGTCTCAAAATAACTAAAAAGATTTGTTTAAAAATTACATAAATTTCAAGCTTAAAATTTGTGTATAGCCACAAAATAAAGAACTAAGACAAATTGTATTTAGCAGGAACAATATGTAAAATCAAAGATTGGCTGACAATGACCATACAGTTGCAACCAGAAGATAAAATATAGAAAAATAACCACCGCGGACAACAAAAGATGCACAGACGAACCCAGTGATGAAAGTGAACAGAAGATCTGGACGACATGACAGCATGGGTGAACACAGTAGGCTTTTTGTGATGAAACAGTGTCAGCAGCCTATTGTCAGTGTCAGCAGCCTATTGTCAGTACTGTCGTTTTTTCTGACTATTTTCCTCCCACTGAATTTTCTGTGTTGTATCAGCATGTAACATTTGACATCAGCTGATTGTGATTTGTTCTCAAGCGTTTGTTTTTCCATTCCTGAGGGTTTTTACTCTGAAAACCAGCATAAACCAGCAATGGCATAAGGCCAAGAAAGTGTGTTAAATCAATCTTTCCCATGAAAAGAATTTTTCAAAGAACATAAATTTCCTCTGTCAGTCACGTGTCTTTCAATGACACAGACGAAGAAGGGGTGGGAGGAACGTGCTCCACAGACAGTTGCCTGCGTTATCGACATCACTGTTTGCTGACTGTCGCAGGCATTGTGCCTGTGCTTGCTTATCTCTTTGTGCCAGACAACAACAGTACAGCCATTCCAAGGACTCTGCTGCAGCAAAGGAAGGCAGACAATAGGCGTGCGACACAATTTTTAAAAGACTTTAGGCTTTAATTTCTTTCTGATTTTCCCTTTGTTACCTAATAGCTCAGTTTAACAAATGAGTAAATTTTTTTAAAGCAAACTATTTGAGTTTTAAAAAAATTTGAAATACTCCTACATAAAGAAATACCTTTGTTGTAAACTTAAATTCAACAAAAATTTGGAATTAAATAAATTTATTTATATATCAAGTTATACCAGGTGTCTTAAACACATGTATTAAATGTATAATTTTCTTAAATTACAGTCATGGTTTAAATGGCGGTGCTCTACAAATGAGTTCTGTGCTAACTTTCATCTTAAGGATGTTTGGCACATAGCAGTTCATTATTTAATAATAACAACAACATTGCTCTACCTACTTAAATACCTTCTTTATCTAATAAGCTTTCAAAAAAGGTTTTCTTTTTAATTTCTGGCAGCCTACCTACAGTCAAAACAACGCTAAAACTTTCCAGCATTGATGTCAGTGTTACTGTCTACTTCATGAGAAATACTCAAATATTAAATTTCAAAGTAACCATTAATTAAAAATAATTTCATAGACATCCGGCATTGCTGGTTCACACTGCTTGTCATATTCCGCTCTGCAAGAATCATTCAATCAATCATTATTAACAAGAAATGATGACATGCAGTGGGTACCTTAACATGAAGTAAATAATACTGATTATGTCCTTCACTAAATTAAATCAACATGTTGACAGTTTTCTTAATTAATTTGGTCATTACCTTATCATCTACATTGAAGCATGGTTTTACATAGTTATTGTAAAACTCTAAAGGTGTGACAGGTCCAAAAGAATTGTACTGCTTAGATTTATCATAGAATTCAAAAGTAAATTTTTCTACAGGAGTCCCTAGGCAAATTGCCACCACGCGAAACACTTCATCCATATTTTTCTCGATGGTCTCCCTGAGTTCCTCGTCGCTAGCATCAGCATCTACCATCTCTCGAAGAACCTTTGTATACTCCCGCAGCTAAAACAGAATAAAAAAGTTCAATCAATAAACATAATTTTAAAATAATACATTAAATATTAGGTAAATATAAAAACACCAATTCAGCAAATTTCAAGAAACTGTATACAACTTTGACAACTTTATTTTAACACATTATGTGAAAAAACATTATCAACTACAATTAAAAAAAATACTTGGTTCCAACATATTATAAATAGGTATGCAAAATGGTGTTTGATTTAGCTCACTCCCACTCGAAATCTCAAAACATTAATAACCCGCTACATCAACTTATCTGAGACTAAGCAATTTTAGTTCAAAGCCTAAGCCTTGGTTTGAATGCAGCTCCACGTCAAAATGTATAGAACCAAAAAAATGGTACAACTCTTGACCTTTATTTCATTAATATTTAACTATATAATTTGTCACATGCCCACCAACGTTCAAAGGACTTTTACTTTAAACAGAGATTTAAACAAAATAAGAAAAATATTTGGTAACTAATACCTTCCGACACAATAATTATTTTTTTTTTTTTTGGTAAATGAATTTATGATAATTTGTGCTAGTAACTTGATAAAGTAATTGGAATGCAGTATGTGGCTTGTAAAACAAAATCCCATTTTTTGTACTTTATTTTTCATAAGAGCCCCAGAAACACTTTATTTGTACAAATACCAAAACAACACCAGCAGATTTTCAACCTATCTGTTGGCATTGTCACCCAGGACTTATGGATGAAGCAAGGGATACCAGTATGATGATGAGTAGATTCAAGGAGTCAGGGTAGTTCACGTTCATTGTCATTAAATCAAAATTAACTAGAGCAACAATAAATTAAAGGAGTCTGGTGGTGTGAACCTAATATTTAAAGGCAGCACAGAATTCACAGAATCATAGGTTCACATCGATACCAATTTGCATTACTATTGTTATGTGCTAATTAATCCTAGGTTTTTTATGGTTATTTTTTTACTTTTATTTTTTTTAAGTCAGTTTTGTTTTTTCTCTTTTAAAAAAATTCTAAACTTTTGCACTGAATTTTTACTATACTTTTTTTTTACTTTTAGTTCTATTTTTTAGTCCCTATCTGAGATAGCTCTCGCCAAAAGAGCCCCAACTGCATGTGCCCTCCACAGTGAAATTTGACATTCTGCATCAAAGAAAAACTTCTCTAAATCCTTGGTTTTGTAATTTCACTGTTTAAATAACCAATTTCATAGTTAAAATATATTTAGCATGGTTGTGAATTTGTGAACACTGTCCCAAGTTTCAGGCATGAATATATATATTTATTTACCGCAGCTTTGGGCCACCGATGCACTGTGCCAATGCAAGACTGGCCTTAAGGTAGCCAGACATCTAGTCCTTATTTATTATCATAATTGTCTATCTCATAAAAAAAAAGCAATGGCAAAATTATGTTTTTAATATGTACTTGTACTACAATAAGCATGTTAAAAGTGTTTTTGCATAAAAATTTTTTAATTTAATAAATATGAGAATAATCTTTTCAAATTTGGAGTTTCTTGACTTTGTGTTACCTATTTAATAAAAAAACTATTTTACTTTTAATTATAGCATGTGGCCTAGCAAAATAAGTTGTGTTTTGTTTTTGGACTATAGGTACTAAAATCCGGATACAGACGGTTCTGTAAAAACACAACAATTTTTTTTAAAAAATCACAAAATATCCATAAACCCATATATATGTGGTTATTGCTAAATATGGGGTTTAGGCCTTAATAAAAAAAGGCAAGCAAACTTGTATTAGGTCTGAGAAAACTCACCTTACTTTTCAGAATACTATTCATGCGCAGACTAGATTCACAGCTGAACGCGTCAGGAAAGTTTTTCTTCGGCATCAGTCCATGTTTATTGATTAGGTTAACAAGCATATCCCACTGGCCACCATCACTCGTTGGATCCTGAAATCACAAAGTTGTATTGTCTTTCAAAAAAAAAGAACAGAAATAAAACAAAAGTGAGTGCAAGACTGAATTTTAAGAACAGGTATCTTGGAATAAGTATATGAATGGTAACAGTTACAATTAGCCAAGGCCCAAAACAGCACTGCTGTACAATTAATAAACATATAATTACAGAGAAAATAGTGCTGGGCCAATGCAGAATGTAATATTTTTGATCTAATATTTCCTACCTATTAGAGAATGATTGTCCTACCACCCCCCTCTTCATATATCAACCAGAGCATCATGCAAACAGGTGTCTGGCATAAAGGAACATCCAATTCCAATATTGCAATTGTTGGGTGTTTTTAACATGAGTGGTGGATACAGGAAATTTTTTTTCGGAAAGAAATGGTAATGGATTGGGGGAGGGGAAGCGGAAGTTTGTGTGTTTAAAAAAAAATAGAAAAAAAAAATACAATTTGGAAAAAAATATTAAACAAAAAAAGGCGGTTGTCTGTAAAGTCGGTTTACGGACAATAATTTTACGTGCTAACGTCATAAGAAAACATTGATGAAAAATTGCATACTTTTTAATTTTCAAATATTATTTACAGTTTTTGCAAATTTAATTTAAATGATTTGTTTAAATATAATCACGAACAATTAGTTTAAAAGCCCGCCTTAACCTGTTTGATATTATAGAAGATTTACTCGCACGGTGGTTGGCCGGATCTTGCACTCTCGGCTCAGGCGGAACGTGACAATTTTTTGTGCGTGCAACCGGCGTTCATCGATTTATAAGACGCTATCACGTCAAAAAACTTACATCACTATTGACGCTGACATATGGGCCAACAGTAGTAGTCGCAGGCAACGTGGCTTCTCACACACTGACAAACTGTCTTCAGTGACATTGATAAAAGTTATGTATCACATATCCAAGTTTATCCCTTCATCCTGATGGCATGATCCTATGGTTCATGAAGCTTGTTGTTTTAATTTAGTACGTCGAAAAGATCCTGGATACAGCAAAAACTTGTGACATCACAATGAACTATGATGATACTTATCTGTCATCTTCCCCCCTACCACCAACAAAATCAATCTTCACACCTACAAATAGATGATACATCAATATTGATTCAATGATTTTATAATTGTTACGAATCTATAATGTACAGGTTAATTTTACAAAAATTTACAAAAATGTTAATCTTTTATTACTGACTCGTAAAATGCTTTAATGTAATTTTAAACTGTACCAGTAGCTTATGTATCCTACTGCCACTTTTAACATGTCAACAGTATTCATACACAAATATGTAATGCTTTGCAAGTGAAAGTTGGGAAACGTGTACCACTGGTAGTCGATTTTGAGACAATGTTTTAAAGTATTTTTTATGTAGCTAACCTAACCTAATCAACCATTCTCAATATTTGACTTAAGTTCACCAAAACATTAATACACTGACCCAAACTGGAAACTAAAACTAAAAGTGCCGACCGCATCCATGCACAGGTATTGTAATGTAACCTATAAACTGTGATTTCTCAGAAACCAGTAGGAATTTACAAACAATGTCTTCAGGGTAAATAGATAAACGTCTTTGGTGTTTGAAAAAATTATTTTCTCAATATTATTATTTTATTTATGGAACAACCGCGAAGCAAGAATTTTACCGTTGTAAATAACTAAAAGAAGCTAATAACTTGTGTTAAAAGAGGAAATGTGAGATAATTACATTATTATTTCACAAATCAGGCTTTTTGTTTTAATGTCACTGCTACCCTAAAATTAAATAAGGTTAGCCCTATTAAGTAGTATTTTGTGGTACTTGAAAATTACCTGCCTCTTATCGATATATAATTATTATATTTGGGCCAACACAAATAAATGACACTTCCTTTTAAATAGTTCAGAAATTCATAACCTCAATTCCCGTCCCATTTCCCTTTCCCACCCAAATTTTACTGAATGAAAATTCCCTACCCCTCCAAATCTAATAATTTGGCCATCATGCAAAAATCGACAGTCAACAGTCATCACTATTATGTTTTTATAGGATGCTGCCAAGGGAAGATGAGAGCTCCTTTCTTTTCACTGTCTTGCACATCATTCAACCACACTTCTCCCTGTTAAATTTCCAAGGACGTTACAGGAAATAAAGTAACTATGCTACAATAACAAATGTAATTAATACTCTAGTGTATTAATTCAACCCTACCATTGAGTGAGTTCATTAAATTCTCAGACCTCTGCTACTTAAAACACAATACATTATGAAAATTTTCACTAGAATGCTAAATTCAAAAAGCCAACCAATAATAACTCCAACAACACATCGCAAAATACTTACGTGTAACAGGAATGATACAAGTCTGCCATTCACTGGCTCCCCTCGTTTTGCCGTCAAGACTATGTTGTTCAGGAAGTAATTACAGCGTTCAATCTGGAACAAAGAACAATTGAAGGAACTCTAAATAATGACCAAACCAAAATGTACAATGCAAACATGCACAAACATGCCTACACACATTCATGCATGCACATCAGAGGCAGGGGGTTGTTTTCAAAGTGGAATAACCCAACATTTTGAGTACCAGGAATTTTCACAGCAGTAGGTGGCTCTTGGTTTTTTTAAGATACATCATATTTATTGTTTTTTAAACTATTATTTTTATTATTATTCAAATAGCAATAATGTGAATGTGGAAGAGTAATTTTTACAATCATGACAGAAAAACCTATATATAACAATGTCAGCATTACACAATGCCACGAGAATAAATATTTTAATATCCAACTAATCCCATCAATCTACGTCATCTTCTCATTAGTGGGCACTAAACAAGGTCCTAAAAATAAATTTCATTTTTGTTCCCAACATGTAAGGCATTCGTGAGAGATGAACAATCTTCTTTAAAATGTCTTGAAATCCCCGACTTTCGATGAAACATTAGTACAGATGTGTGTGTCATGTCCGGGGCTGCTCTGGCACTGCCCCCCCCCCCCCCCCCGCTGCTTGGAGCCACGACACCCTGACCACACTGCCCAGTCTCTTCTAGTCGCCGCTCCGAGTAGCGTGCACGTGTCGATTTATCGCAAGTTCCAGTCGCCGATAAAACCACTATAATTTCACTAAATACTGCTAAGTATAGTATCAAAATAAAACAAGTAGTAAAAAATTTTTCTTCATAACATTATTACATTTAAGATGATTACAATTTAAAAATAAATCCAACTTCTTTGCGTACATAAAACTACACTTGTTACAAAAATAGGCATGTTAGATTTGTTAGCATTCCAACCGTATGCATATCATAAAATATTTTTATTTATGCCTTAAGAATATGCAGGCTAGGACAAAATACATGGGCATATATTTTAGTATTTAAATTATTAAAATTTATAAAAAACCTCACAAATGATGTATAAAATTACGACATGATTTATTTAATTCACATCCTTCTGCAGAAATGCATTAATAATATCTATACTAAAACTAATTTATGAAGAAACTTTTTCAGGATCAATTTCTTTTAGAGGTCACAATCTAATTCATTTATAGCATAGCATTTTGGAGTTACAAGAATAGGATTTGGAAGAATTCAATGCAATGAAAAGAGCAAGTATACCCAATATTGATACAAGATAAAAATTAGTAAACTTACAGATGGAGCAGTGGAAGCACTGTGCCAATGCAACCCTCTGAGCTGAGACACTTCTCTACTAGACGGTAATATCCTAATTCATTTTTGTGTAATTGCTTATTTTATTATCTAGTCTACTTCATGTAGTATTGATCCATCCTGATCCTACACATTAAATTGTATAAGATTTTTATACACTGTAACCTTTATTTTATTGTGTAGGATTCATTACCTTGATTTTGTGCTCATATTTTCTTTTTGATAACATAATTTAAAAATAACTTGTGAGCTTTGAACATCTTATTTTATTTGGAATTAGTTGTCTGACCATTTAATAAATTTTTTGAGATCTTTGAAAACCTGAAATAAAGAAAACATAAATATCCAAATGAAAAAACATATATATGTAATCTATGGTGCATACGTACATCAGGGGCTATGCAAAAGGCTTTTTAATGTGTTGCTATGATATAAACATTGACAACATCATCCCTCTAGGGAAGCTACATGACAAGTTATAAATGGCTTCTGTTATGCAATGGAAAACAGAGCAGGTTGGGAGGTTGAGGTAGCATGTCAACACCCGGAATGATGATGTGTCCACACCCTGGCTTCTTCCATGTATGTATTTAGTCAAACAGATTCTCACTCAAAATTAGTGCCCTCTACGTATCATGTTGGGTGCCAACATTTTGCACTCAGTTCAATCCAAAATAAAAGAAGGGAATTTACAAACATCCAGTATTCTTTTACCCTTTGTAAGACTGTCAATTACTTCTGTTCCACACTTGTTCATGGGAACCTTTTTTGGCGCTTATTTGTACAGTAACTACCACAGTATGGAGTTAAGAAAGCTTTATCTTACACAGAAACAAGAGTACCATCTAAAAGACAACATAGAGCTGATTGCATTTAATATGGTATCACTTAACTGCCAGTAAAATCAAGTTAATTGAGGATACTGATAATAAAATTCAGTCTTTAACAAAGAATAACTTCCATCAACTAATATCACTATATATATATATATATATATATATATATTCACACACACACATACACACATACATACATGGAAAACCTACAGATACCATAATTTTAACAGTACAATTAATTACCTTATCCCAAAAAAACAGGTGGCTTTGGCTGAATTCGAACTCATCAATATTATATTTCTTCATAAATGGCAAGCGGATCACATTCAGGGCGGCGAAAACCCAACAGCGTCCAGTACTCTTCTGATTTGTGGTTGGCTTTCCTTCCACATCGACCTGAAAACATACAAGTTCTGCAGTCTTGGCTTTCCAGTAGCAGCAGCATCATCATGTTGGCATAAGTCAACATTTCGCATAATAGCTAGCATCATCAGAGAGACAGCAACTCTTTGTTGTCAACTTGATGATGCATGATACAGAAAAAGGTTGGTAAACTCAAATACCACAATGTGGCTTCAAGCTTAAAGACTACCATGGCAACAGCTGCATAAGCCTGATAACTCCTATAATATCAGTTTATGCAAATCTTGTGCAAGAAGACACAAACTATAAAAAAAATAAATATGTTGTACAAACAGAAGTGAACTTTCCGACTCTTGATCAACCAGTCGTCGCTATTAGTTCTCAGTTGAAATCCAAGAAAATATGAAACCTGCAGTGATATTTATTACTTCATCAATGACATTATAGAGAAATATTTTACAACAGACTTCCTGAATAATTTGGATGGTGAGTTGTTTCTGCTCCTGTTTATTTTTTTTCTTTTCTATAAACAATTATTTCAATATATTAATTAATATGAACTGAAGAGAATGTTATAAGAGGAAAATGTGTTCACGGATAGTGTATTCGTACTGTTAATGGCCTCTGAAATGACTGCAACCAAGCATGCTGGAACCAATAGTCAGACACAACAATTAAGGATGGCAGGCGTTCGCAGCCATTGTCTGAAGTGGCTTGGCTTCTGATATCTGGCCGCAGCAGGCGACTACAACCACGAAAGCCCACAGCATAGATTTAAGTGTCTGTATGGTGAGAAGATTGTTACTGATACCAGACAATTGGACAGGCTAAGATTGAAGTTGAAAATGGCTGCAACTAAGCAAGCCCCAAACCTTTACTCAAACACCGTTCTGTGTTCCTGTACAAAAGATGCCAAAATAAAATCTCTGTATCATATAATCCTCCCACAGTATTTTCCACACATTTATAAAACATGTACTTGGCCTAGAAATTTCACCACTATGTACGGATTTTGTTTACCTTCTGTATATAATGGAAAGAACAAAGTAGCGGCCGGGAGTCCATAGCCGACGGACGTGTGTGCGCGCGCTCCTCGTTTACCGTCGGTTATCTTCATCTATTTTGGTTCAACATCGTCTGTTGGTGTCAAATATTAGTTCTTCCATCTTAGATCAACCTGATTTCCGGGGGTTTTTGCCCCATTATGAACCTCTCTCTTTAAAGTCAGTGCAGGTCAACACGGAAATGTTTGCTTAGATCGCCGACCAAGAAATCTGGTTCCATTTCTAGTGCAACTCAGGAACTACCCACGTTGGAGATAACCAAGTTGGAGATAACCAAGCTGGAAATAATGAAGCCAGATGCTCTTAAACTCGATGATTTAATTGAAAAGGTTGAACTACTTTGCAATAAAGTTGACGTTCTTCAAAACGAAAACGCTCAACTTAAGTGTCTGCTTATCGAATCCCGCTCTGAAACGGCTGTGATAAAATAAGAACTCATCTCAATAAAAGAAAGTTTGTTTGTAATAAATAAAAGTGAGATATCTTATAGTCAGGCTTTAATGAAGTCTTCAAGCGACAAAAAAACTGAACGTGCAGCAGCACAGAGCATCTCGGGTAACGGGCGTCCGTTCAGTGACCTACTTCCGACGCAGCGAGAAAAAAGTGATGTCACCAAAAACAACCACACCAACCAACATGCTGACTCTGACGGCTTCACCGTTGTGCAAAATGCACGAAAATCCAAAATGAATGCGAATACAGAATCTAAGCGTGAGCCGGAGAGAAAGAAAACACCGATGCAAGTGGGAATAAGGAATATTCCCACCCTTAAAACGGTCGCCAAGCCTGTTCCGAGAAGAACAAAAGCACTGTTTGTTACTCGTTTTGATCCTCCTGTTCATGCAAACGAGATAGTTGACTATATTGTCGCGTTCCAGAAATTTCTCGGTGTGGCCGGGTTCAGATTTCTGTCTTTCATGGCGCGAGCTGTGGGCGGGTCGCTGCGCCCGTGCGAGAAGCGGCCTCGTTTCGTCAGCGGCCGGCCGGCGGCGTGTCGGTTGCCCTCGCTGCACATTCCTCATGAGTCGCGTGGGTCATCGGCCCTCGCGAGGCGGCGGTCTGCTGGCGTGGCTAGGTCGCAGCGCGGTGCTCGTTCCGCGGGCTCGGGCCCTCATTGCGAAGTTTGGGGGCGGCGGCCGAGGTTCTCTGGAAGGGTCGGCGGGGCCGAGAGGGTTTATAAGCAGCCGCTGGAGGTAGCTCGGGGCTCACTCAGGGGGAAGCTATGCCTCTCTCCTGTGGTAACGAGTCGGTTAGGATGTTAGGCTCACTGAGGCGGAGGCTATGCCCCGGAATAGCAATACGTTTATGTAAAGATGGTTGGGGTCGCGGAAATAATGTTTAAGTTAACTTTAAGGACTTAGAATGTGTTTTAAAGTGGTAGAAGATTTTGATACCCTCTAGCTGTTCGTTGATCAAAGCGTTTGTAAATAAAGATCCCCTTTTAGTTCATTCGAGTTAAAGTACTTAATTGTAAAGCAACTAATAAGACTGATTTTAAGATTACCCTAGATTGTATTTTTTAGTTGAAATGTAAAAGTTAATACTTCATGATTGACTCTCATAGACTAGTAATATTTTGTATGAGTTTAAGGTCTCGTGTAATAATCATACTTTCTTTAGAATTAAGTTTTAACTCATTTAAAGTAATTCCTTCTCTCTCCAGACCTCCTGTACAGGGGGCGGAACATATTATTTTAAGATCCCGGGTTGTGAATAGTTTTGATTATAAGTACCCTATTTTTATTGCCAAGCGAGTGTAGGTTTTAAGAGTTACGGATTCCCCCCCCCCCCCCCCTTTTATAATTTGGTTTAGACACCGAGTATGTCCCACGCACATTTGGGTGGAGTTTGCCGGATAGGACATACCGCAACATTTGGTGGATTCGCCGAGTATGACCTACTGTTACACAATTGGTGGAGTCGCCGGACATGTCGACCTACGCTACAATATAACTAATGAACTCAATCTTTCACATGTTAAGGTAGTTAAACTTAGTACCAAATTCGATTCTTACGCTTCGTTTCACATAGTAGTACTTGAAGAAAATTTTAATAGAATAAATAACATAGTATTCTGGCCGAGTGGGTGCTTAATCAGTCCCTTCTACGGTAAACTCCACCCGGAACAAATTGCTACCAGTGACTCTGCTTCGAATAACTCCGTCAGCACTAATAAGACAGTCATCTCCATGAAGCCCTTATCAGCTGGTGTCACTGCAACGAACCTGTCTCCGGTGCCAGGTTTGTTTTCGTGCATCCTATTTCAAAGGAATTGGAAATTTTTTATCAAAACGTCCGTGGTCTAAGAACTAAATCAAAAGAATTCTATGAAAACATTATTATCTCTAATTATGATTTTATTTGTCTAACTGAAACCTGGTTCAACGATCTTAGCATTAATTCCCACTACTTCACAGATCAATACTCAATCTACAGAAATGATAGACGCCTTGCTACTTCTAAAGATCGTGGTGGCGGTGTTTTGATAGCAGTCAATAAGTTTAAATTCACTTCTATTCAGCCTATTTTTAACCTGCACTACCCCGGAATTGAATCTGTTTGGTTAAAAGTTAAAAAGACTCAGAATAAATCCTTTATAATTGGCAATATATATTTACCACCCCAAACATCCCCAAATATTTATTCATCTTATTTTGAGACTTTAGAAGATAAACTGGCTGCTTATCAAGATGAGTTAGTGCTACTTGGTGATTTTAACGTCCCAGGTGTTGATTGGACCAATAATCTAACTACCAACATCGTGCACACGCACATCAAGACTAAAGCACAATATATTATAAACTTTATATCTAGTCTTGGTCTATCTCAGTATAATACAATCCTATCATCCAAAAACCTCATAGATCTTTGTTTTACAAACATCTCGCAATGTTCAGTATCTCATGCGGATGAAGCACTCGTCACTGAAGACCCATATCATCCTGCCTTAATTATAAAAATAATATCTGACAGCATTCCTTATGTGGTCAGTTCTACTAGAGTCTCTAGGTCCTATATAAATGGTGACTATCTTGGTCTTTACAATGCTGTTAAAAATTATGATTGGTCAAATTTCTATGAATCTACTGATGTTAACTATCTTGTTGATCAATTAACTACTTGTATATGTCACAATATTAATTAATTCATCCCCGTTTTCATTAGCAAACCATCTAAATACCCTGTTTGGTTTTCAAAAGACTTAATTCAAGCTTTAAAATCCAAGAAACATTTTCACAAACTTTACAGAAGAAACAAAAATATGTTCTATTATACTAAATTTTCATTCTTTCGAAAACAAACCAAATATCTTATCAAGCGTGATAAAATAAATTGGACCAGATCCACTAACAATAATATCAAGAACAACCTTAAGAAGTTTTGGCGCTATGTCAAATTAATAAAAAAACGGTTATCATGAACAGAATTCGTTAAAAGTTAATGATGTCGTATCTAGTGATCCAGCGGTGTTGACTAATGTATTTGCTGAATACTTTTCAAGTGTTTATGTGTCCTCTAATGTCAATTACCAAGTTCCCACTTTAAATTCATTCATTGATACAATATCTGTTCCCTCTGTTTCTGACAGCCTTGTGCTTTGGGGCATAAAATTAAACGTAACCTATATATTACAGCTAGGGTATCTAATCTTGACAAAGACAAACTGCTATACAAACATTATAGTAAGATTCTTAATAAAAAAATCTTAGCAGCAAAAAGTAAATATTTTCATAAAATTATCTCTAATTCTTCTAACAAGATTAAATCTATATGGGATATTGTTAAAACAGAAGTATCGAGACATCCTAATAAAAATGATAAGATATCCCTAAAATTAAAAGAATCTACTATTGAAAACCCAGTTGATATTTCTAATGCTTTCAATAAACATTTTTTAAATGTTGCAAATCACTTAGTAACTAATCTTCAATCCTCTCACGACCCTTTAGAGTTTGTCCAAAATGCTTTTTCCAAAAAATTTCCTAAAATTCAATTTTCCCTTGTAACTCCTCATGAAATAAGTTTAATCATAAAAAACATGAAATCTAAAACTTCTCATGGTTATGATGAGCTTAGTAGTAAAATAATCAAGCAGTGTTCTGATCAATTATCTAAGCCTCTCAGTTTAATTTGCAATATCTGTTTAATTACAGGTACCTTCCCTGATAGGATGAAATACGCTGTAATTATTCCATTACATAAGAAAGGTGAGAAAACTAATATCGAAAACTATAGGCCAATTTCGTTATTGACTACATTTTCTAAGATCCTTGAAAAAGTCATCTATAGGAGATTACTTGATCACTTAGACCAATATCAAATATTAACATCATCACAGTTTGGCTTTAGGAAGAAAAAATCTATTGATGAAGCTATATTCAACCTTGTAAATACTATCCAAACAGCATTAGATAATAAACTTCATGTAGTTAGTATATTTTGTGACCTAGCAAAAGCCTTTGACTGTGTCAATCATAGTATATTGATTAAAAAATTGGATTTTTATGGTATTGTTGGTCAGCTTCAAAAACTTCTAATCTCATATTTATACTACAGACAACAAAGTGTAATGTTAGTGGATACCTGTTCCAATAAAAAGTTTGTCTCTCGCTCAGGTTGTATAGAGCATGGTGTGCCTCAAGGATCGGTATTAGGTCCCTTGCTCTTTCTTTTTTATGTTAATGACTTACCACATATGCTTGATGTAAGAGCTTCTGCTATTCTGTTTGCAGATGATACTAGTATCATAATACAAAATCTGTCTCGCACCCAGTTAATTGAGGAATCTGAAAATGTACTCAAACTAATGATTTCTTGGTTTAAGTCTAATAAATTAACTTTAAATTTTGATAAAACAAATTTTGTTAACTTCATAACAAGAAACCAAATGTATGAAGATATTAATATTTCTTGTTTAAATAAAAATCTACATCAGTCTCATTATGCGAAATTTCTGGGATTAATAATTGATGAAAAAATAAATTGGAAAAAGAACATAGAGGTATTATGTAATAAACTAACATCTGCATGTTTTGCTCTTCGCTGTATGGTTGGGAAAGTTGATGTTGAGGTTATGAAATTAATGTACTTCGGGTATTTTCACTCACTAATGCAATATGGTATAATTTCATGGGGAAATAGCTCGGAAGCTATTAAAGTCTTTATAATACAAAAAAAAGCCATAAGGATTATATGTAATAGCAAGCAAAGAGATTCATGCAAACCACTTTTTAATAAACTATGTATTCTCCCATTGCCAAGTCAATATATCTTTTCAGTTTTAGTGTTTTTAAATAAAAATCTAAATATTTTTAAGCCAAATTCAGTAATACATCCATACGAAACTAAAAAATGTGATGACTTGCATATAACTCGGGCAAGAACTACTTTACAGCAGAAAGGCATATATAATACTGCTTTGAAGTTATTTAATAATCTTCCATTAACTTTAAAACAACTATGTAAAAGTAAAAGTAAAAATTTTAAAAATAAATTAAAAGAATATCTCATCTCAAAAACATTTTATTCTGTTGATGAATTTTTAAATTGTATTGATAATCATAACTTGTGTGTTAACATCTGAATTGTGTGTATGTGTGTGTGTGTATGTATATATATATATATATATATATATATATATATATATATATATATATATATATATAAGTTATGTTATGTGTATATTTGTGTGTTTATGTATAAAATATCTTTGTGTACGGACACCTTAATATTATATGTGTACAATACATGTATGCTCTATCCCTTTAATTGTGATATGTGTATATAATCATGATATTGTTTATAACTTTTATCTTACTATGTTATGGATTTATTTTTTACTTTGTATTGTATTGTATATACTGACATGTTCTACACCATTGAGCAATTGCTCATTCATGGTCGACGGAACGTAACTATAAATAAATAAAAAATAAAATAAGGGCTCTAAACCCTCAATGTCTACAGGACCCGACGGGATTCCTAATTTTATTCTGAAAGGCTGTTCAAATTTATAAGTACCCCTATTAAAACATTTATTTAATACTAGTTTAAGAACCCAAGTTTTTCCAAATAAATGGAAAATTGCAAAAGTCATTCCAATTCATAAAAACGGAAGCAAATTAAATGTGGTAAACTATAGACCAATATCACTATTAAATTGTCTCTCTAAAATTTTTGAAAAAATAGTTTTTAAAATCACTAATTTCCAACTAAAAAATCGTTTATCTAGTAATCAACATGGCTTTAGACCAGGAATGACCACAGCCACCAATCTAATTACTTTCCTCAATCCTATTTTTAATGAAGTCATTAGCAGGGGTCAGGTAGATGCCTGCTATTTTGATCTTGCTAAAGCTTTCGATACTGTAAATCATTCATTACTATTAGGCAAGTTACATAATTTTGGTTCTTAGTGACAATTATATTAATTGGTTTTCTAGCTACCTTAAAAATCGAACTTTTTTTGTATCTATCAACAACTCCAATTCTTCAAACTTTATAGCTAGTTCTGGAGTTCCTCAAGGTGGTACCTTGTCTCCTTTACTTTTTCACATTTTTATTAATGATATTACTCAAATTCTGAATCATTCTTCTGGCACTCTATTCGCAGATGATCTAAAAATAAGTAGAAAAGTTTTCTCTTTTAATGACTGTTTATTATTACAAACTGACATTAATGAAATTAATAACTGGTGTAAAGCAAATCTTGTGACCCTCAACAAAAGCAAAACAAAAATAATATCCTTTACTAGGAAATACCTTCCTATCAAATATGATTATAAATTAGGCAACACCTTAAATCAGAAATCCTCTTCTCTCAAAGATTTAGGTATCATTCTAGATTCTAAATTGTTCATTCACCAACATGTTCAACATTTAATTTCTAGTTCCCGAAGAACATTAGCTTTAATTAAATATGTCACATGCTATGCTACAAAAACTGATTCTATCCTCTCACTTTATTTAGCATTAATTAGGTCAAAACTAGAATACTGCTCAGTAATTTGGAACAACATCAATATGTGCGATAATATGAAAATCGAAAATATACAGAATAAATTAATAAATATTATTAATCAAAAACATCTTCCTCTACGCAATCTGATATCTCTCTCAAGTCGAAGAGATTTACTTAACTCTATTTTCACTAAAAACTGTTATACTAACAAATTGAACTGTAAATATATACTTGACAACACCGGTTTAAGAGTACCTCCTTTTAACAGTCGTTTAAATTCCACTTTATGTACAGTTAATAGAAATAATGATCTTATCTTTAGGCTAGTAACCAATTTTAATAAATTTGATAAAGATTTCAATTATTTTCCTTAGTTCTTAATGATCATGTGTGTTTTAGTTCTGTATTGTCTAAATTGTAACGTTTTAATTTTGTTTTACTGTCTTCGTTATGTGTGTTTTGTTTTTACATGTATTATATTGTATTGTTTTGTGTTTTTCATTTATGTTAATTATTGTGAGTGTATTTTTGTCTAATTGTGTGCCAACCATTAAAGGCTTTGTCCTGTTAGTTGGCATGTTACAATTACAAATAAATAAATAAATAAATATAAAATAAAAAGGTTATTTCCCTCTTTTTTTTTAACATTAACTTCTTGAACACATTTAATAACTGCAATTCGTATGTTCAAAAGCAACATTTTTACATACTTAATGCAGGAAGGTTGACTTTAATAATAAATTTTTCAACCATTCCATTATCATTAAAGCTGTAGATAAAACAGTATTGACTGAACAAACTGAAAATATTAATTGTTTTATTATTTCAGTTAATTCTTGTAAATACATTTTAGAACTTTGGTCACAACTGGCCATTCCAAAAGGAACTTAATTAATTAATTAATTAATTAATGTCATGAAATAAGTAACCTCAGAAGAATAACTCCAGTGGTAGGTATATCTTACTATTAATCTGTTTTCATCACAAAATATACTAAATGCACCATCATCACATTAAATACTTGTGTGCCAAACATTATCGCTGATGTGTTAAGAGAGATAGTAAATTCATTAAGTATTCTTTGAAATTGTAATATTTAGTCATTTTTTTATATTATGGGTTTTCTTTTCAGTTTTGTTAAGTAGTAAAAACATTATACTTAAAAATTTTGTATCCAGGTATATAATTTTAAATCTAATTTTTTTTCTACTTTCAGGTGTAAAATAAAGTGTGATATAGAGAATATATATATATATACACACACACACACAAATATCTATTGTTAGTATCTGTCATTTATGAGCGTACTAATTCCATTATATTTGAAACCCAAAAAAAATAAAAAATTGTGAATGAATGTAATAAAATAAGTTAACAATGCTAGGAGAATTTCTATGAGTGGCTATCATTTAAAAAGACTTCTGTAGTGCATATATGAAACTTCATTAATGAATAACTAATCATGATCACATTACTAATCACCTACAGATTCACTCACAAAAAATTTCAGGAAATTGCTGATATTGTACCTTTGTAAGAATTTTTTTTTATTATTATTAAACACACAAATGCAATAAAATACAACAAAATGCCAGATGTTAATAAAATTTCATTCATAACCAATCCATTAAGAATTGAACTTTCAAAAGTAGTAATGCATATGCATGTTTAGTTTTTAATATAAATTATGTAAGCAGATTTTGTTACGCCTGTCTAAGTTTATTCCAAGATAAATTGTGCCTTAAAGAAATCACACATATCTCCTCTTCATTTAATGAAGGAACCTATTTAAAAATTGTCACAAACATGGAGTTGTTTCATTTTAATTTGGCTTATGCCAAGTTTTAAATTCATTCCCACATTAATTTAATTTGGCATAATGCAACAAATAAAATTGATATAACATTTATATTTTACATCTCATTAATAATTACATAAACATTATATAAAGATATTTGAAAAAAATGCATCTTAATTTTAAATGTAGACTACGTGTATCAACATTTCTTATATTACATATTTGTAAACTGATAGTTAAACTCAGTATATATGAAAAGAAAACTCATAAGATTTTCACCTCTAACCTCTTTACCCACATAACCTCTATTAGGTACCTACAAAATTATGTTTTAATTTTATAGCCCCTTAAACTTGGCAATATCAGCTGAATTCCAATTAAAAGTTCCAAGATCAAACCCTTCTAAAGTGAACACAAACCTGTGTAACACTGAAGCTGATACGCTGAATTGTACTAAGAGTGTTCTTTAAGCTAAGATACTTTGCTATAGGGTAGAAAATTCTGTTTTCATATTGCAGTCCCTTAAACTTGGCAAATATGGATGTGTGGGTCATGGTGTTTTTGCACCAACAATAATTAAGTTACGTCAACTAAATTACAATAATTATGCTACCTTTTTTTCTCGAATGGGGATTCGAAGCTACCTTATCGTCAGCCATGTGCGAGCTACACCAGACAGAAGCCTTGCAGCTAGAAACAATGGTGGGTACGTTAAACATGTTGTAAAAACATGGTGTTTCAATGTAAAAGGCCAAACACCAACAGTATTACAAATAGGACCAGATTCTTGGCTTGGTAAGATGTAAAAGACCACAAGTAGACTGTGGCCCTCTTTATTTGTAAAAGGATGCTTCCACAGAAAGTAGAATATTTTTTTTTTTTTTTTTTTGTAGTACATACTATTTACCATACGATTCTACGTAGCCTACATTGTTGTTTACCAAGGGAATTTAAACTTTACTTTTACTACATATTTTGGACCACTGAATATTCTAAATATTTCATTGGGTGTACTGTGTTCCTTCTGTGACAATTTGGTCCCATGTGTGACACTAATTAAAAATTATATAACTTTTCAAAAATTTTCACTTCGGTTTTCTTTTACGACTAATTAAACAAAAATATTCTTAAAAAAAAAATTGAAAAAATTGGAAACTGACAAATCTCTTTTAGCTTTGAATATACACTGCTGGCTTCTCCCCCCCCCCCCTTACCCTAATTCTAGGAAATAAATTATTAATAACTAAAGGTAAAATAAATTAAGTTATAAAAGCATTCATGTGACTGTACACATTATTTTTTTTCAATATTCCATTTGGTATTTAATGTATGAGATAAAATATACCTCATAAATGAGTTCAACTGTCTTAAACTTGACTGTGATGCTACCCAAAATGATTTTTAAAGACTACAATATTTAGTGAAATAATATATATATATATATATTTTTTTTTTTTTACTTCTCGGGAACCAGGAAAAAAATTACTTAAATGCAGGAATTTGTAAAAAGAAGGAAATTCACACTGCATTACAATTGTGTAACTAAATTTAATTGGTTTCAACTGCAGTAAAGTGTTGAATGTAACTGCAGGGTTCCACTCTCCTTGCAAATTAAGAAAACAGCAGCCTGGGAAAAATGGTGGGTGACATTCCTCAAACAAAAATCAGCACATACACCTCCAGGAACCACTCACTGAATCTGTGGTGTCACGAGACACGTTCCTTCCCCCCCCCCCTCCCCAGAAGTCAATTTAGGGTCTGCCCCTCCACTGAATGGAATGCTTGGGGAAAAACCAGCTTGGACGCTGATTTGTTTGACTGAAGAAAACAGTCAAATATAGATGAGCCAGCTAAAGGAAATAAATTTAGGAAACAAGGGTGACATTTTCCAGCCCGTCAATTCTAGTACGAAAAGGATGCTTCAGAGTTTCATTGATGGGAAATACTACTGAAGATCTTATACATCCATCAACACTCACTGGCTGTCGTAGTTTGCATACCTATTGAATGAAGTGTTGTTAAGTCTCAAAATATTTATAACAAAACATGTCACCCATGGTTCATGATGGTTCAAGGTATATACTGGGTCGTATTTAAATAAAAATTCGTCACTTTTTCTAGACATTTCCATGTATTTTCATAATCACATGTAAACTGCAATAACACAGAAAATATCTATCACTGATTTTATATCAGGCCCCTTAGTCAAATAATTGTTATTTTTCCAAAGTCTACCTTTAAATATTGGGAATAGAGAAAATTGATTTTTTATTTAAAAACACACACTAATATTTGTGTTACTATTAAGGATAAGAATTTTCAAATAAGAGCAACATATTTTACTAACTTAAATGGAAATACAATTGAAATGCTTAACATTTTAGTGACTTGCAAGCCCTTTTCTACAATTTGCGACTTTTTGGGGACTAGTTAACTTACGACCCAGTGTCTACGAAAGGCATATCATTACAGCAGTGCCACTTAAAATTGGTTTTGACTCCAATTACGGGTTCACGTAGATTTTGAAGTTAATATTTCTGTACGTTCAAACAAAAAAGGGCATAAGTCCATTTTATTCAAATGTATTAATCACTTGCAGCAAGGGTTGGTGACATCAATGATTGTTTCAGAAAAAGTTTTAGATAATATTAAGAAGGTTAACAGTTACATTGAACAATATAATGCTGTGCCTAGTAAAGCATTTATTGAATTTTGTGGTTTCACCCCTTGACCTAAAAGTTGGTTTTATCAAAAAAAAAAAAAAACTTTCAAACAAAGGTTTCTGGTACTACTCTTAAAAATTTTTTGTCTTTATGTTAACAAATTTTTGTAGTAATTAATGCAAAATTACAGCAGTTATTGTATCCATAAAATTTGTTTTTATACATATAGTTTTGTTTTACAATGGTTTTAGGGTCAAGGAACAATGAAACAATACGCTAGGAAGAAATTTTTCAGAAGTCGCACCCTAAGTAGACTTTCTTTGAAACATACATAACACGAAGTGAGGTGGTGTATCACCTAGACATGGCACTCACATTCTAGAATATCGGGCTTCCATGGTTTCTGGAATAGTTCCTTGCTATAACCTATAGGTAATAGCAAATTCCTGATTTCTTTGGTGTGTGTCTTTGTGCATAACTGCCTCCATTGATCTCTCAACTAGAGCATCAAGCCCAAAGAAATAAAATTATATTATAGTTTGATTATAATTAAAGCTGTTTAAAATCAGTACATAAATGTCAAATAAAAACACTCTTAGCCGGATTTGTTCCATATGACGAAGGTGAAATGTTGAAAAACTATTGAAAATAGCTATTAACATTAGTTAATTAGAACTCTTAAGTATAGTTTTTAAAATTTTTGTCTGTTGTTCCAGCATCAAACAAAAACTACTTGACAGATTTTGATGGAAGCTATTTTATAAGTAAATGTTATTAACTAACTTAAACACTAAGGTAGGCCTACATATAATTACAGAATTCCACCTCTACGGAGGTGAATAAGGTTTTAAAATAATTATATCCCTAAAGCTAATAAGCATAACAAAAGATAAATTGTATCAATAATAAACACACCAAAACTACCAATTAAAAATTTTACCATTTAGCAAAATTCAACTTTTACGAGGTGTAAAAGGGGTTTTTACGAGGTGTAAAAGGGGTAGGTAAGGTTTTAAAATAAAAATAATACATACTTCCAAATAGATTAGAACTAGAGGTAAGCAACTAAGGAAGAACAACATGCATGTAGAGTTACTTTTATAATTTTTTTTCATTAATCAAATTTGTGCTTTAAACGGAGGTGAGTTCTGATTTATTTTAAAAAAATTTCATCTCCGAAATTAATAATTAATGGCGTAAAAATGTTGGTAAGACTAATAAAAATAATACATAACACATTATTTTACAAGATTAAACAATTAAGTTTGATTTCCAGAAAACATGCATAACTCTGAAACTACTAGACCTTAAGGTAAGACTAAGAATGAACCACATGTACATATAGATTTACAAGTTTTTTTTTTCTTTTTCAAAATGTGACTTTTAAAGGGGGTGAAAGGGTGTAAGTTTTGCTTTATCATAAAAATCATATCTACAATGCAAAACAAGCACAAGGTAAGAATCAGAGCACAAATAACATCTTCAGTTACCTTGCAGTTACCTCAGTTACAATCTTCAGTTACCTTACTAGTTTTTATATTGGTTTTATCTCCAAACTTAATCATATGAGAGATAAGAAACTGGGCATAAATAACTTAAATAATTGGTTATGTGGGATTTTCTACATTTTTTTTTTCAAATTTTAACCCCAAAGGTAGTGAAACAAGAGTAAGTTATTTTCATAGTAATAAATAATATCCCCCCTAGTAATTTAAGCAGGAGTTAAGTAACTGAACAAGAATAACCTACATTTTATGTTTCATTAGCATGCTCTATCACTCTACTATATTCAACCCCAACAGGGGTGAAAAGGTGGTTAGTTTTGTTTAATTATAAAAAGCATATCTCTACAGCTAATCAAGTGGGAGATACATTATTAGGTATGATTTATCAACACACAAAATCTAACAACTATTTATTACTACGTGCCGAAAGTGAACCCCTAAAGGGATGGAAAGGTTGTAAATATGACTTATCATAAAAAAAAAATCTAAAAATCTAATCAAATTTAATCTAATTTATTGGCATTACAGTAGAACCCCTCATATCCGACCTTCCCACAACCGACTCCTCCGGATATCCGACCTAGTCTCCGTGGTTGGCGAGCCTGTTCAGACTTGAAAAAGTGACGCATCTACATGTCTTCGTGTCGCAAACTGTCAGTTCAGCCGTGATTGTTGGTGCAGAATGTGCTCCTACTATAATCTTGTACTGTTCTGTGTTTTTTTTATAAACGTAACGTAATGTATTGTGGGTAGAAAAAGTGGAGGGACACTTCCGCAAAATCAAGATTTGGCAAAACTGAAACAAAAATACATTACTGAATTCTTTAAATAAGGTATGCTTACATTGTATTCATCTTCTCATTTATAATTTAACAAAAGTAAATGTTTGAAATTTATACAGCAACATTTTTACAAATAAAGCTGTATTACTGTACATATAGCTGGGAAAGGCGTTTTTTTTTTTTTGCTCCTACGGATATCCGACCTTTTGGCCGTTCCGACCACGGCCCGGTCCCGTCATGGTCGGATATGTGAGGTTCTACTGTAATTATTTAAATACCTGAAACTACCGTCTCTTAATCATAGTTTTCCAAAATTTCACCCCTTAACAAAAGATACACATTATGGAATCCACTAAATCAGTATACAGTGCATTTAGCAAGATAAATTTAAAATCAATAAAAATTTAAGTTTATTATAAATATTTTGGTTTTCACACCAGCAGTAGTAAAAATGAAATGAGTTTGGTTTTATTTGGTTAACGGATAATGCCATCTACGTTAAATATGCAATTGTGGTAAGCATAAATAGGCCTACTAATCAATTAATATAAAAGATAATAAATTTTATACTTGTTATTTACATTTCATATAAAAATTAAGTTGTTTCAAAAAGTGCACGTATTTGTAATAAGGTAAGTTAATTAACTACTCTGAGAATAGCTATAATCAAATTAATGACAGTGTTAAGTATAAACAATGGCATAATATTAGTTAAAAATACATTGATGCATTTTTTACCATTTTTAAAATGACTACCTCATGAGATAAAAAAGGTGGCAAGTGTAATTTCATCAAGGTAAAATATATCCTTAAATACACTAAAATGGGAGTCATAAAATCTGCATACTTAATCTATACAAAAATGAAACAGGCTTCCACATTACCACTTTAGAAATTAAAATCTTGAAAGGTTATGCTATGAATTAAATCATATAATACACCTGACTTTATTGTGTCTATTCCTTTAGTAAAACTGTTTGGAGTTGCATACTTTTCTTACAAAGGTAAAATATCGGCAACGCCCTGAAATTGCGTGAGCAAAGCCGCTGATTATTAGAAACCCAACTTCCAAATCCAAAACTCAATTCTTATTCACAAGTCTAAAGCTAGACTCTCAATAATCCATTGCATGCATCTGTCCGTCTGTCAACAAGCCAAGTGATTCAAAATAATCCACACATTCGTCATAAAATATGCTATTTGGATGCTGCCAACAAATATTAATTATATTTTTGAGGAAATTTATCTTTTAAAGGTTTACCAGTTTGACAATTATGTACACTAAGCACTTATAAATGATAAAACACACTCTAAAATATTTATTTTAATTTTTTTTTGAGTTAACGTGCATTATTAATTCATTTGTGTCACAGACAAATTTTGTTCAAATATTAAACTTAAAACATGTCAATAAACAAGTTAAACAATATAGAAGCAGCTTTACAAATAAACAAACTAAAAAACCTTTTAAAATCAAGACAATGCCTTCCAAACACTTTTGAGTTTATGTTTTCATCCCTCCATCCATTGTAAGTTAAAGCTTTGTAAGGTCTTTGGGACAGACAAATGATATTTTTCAGGCCATCTGATTGGCTGTCATGTTATTAACGGACGGGTGACGGATGGATGAGACGAATTATTGCTAGTCCAGCTTAAAAAGAATGTTGTGATGATAATAGGTTAACACCATTTGTGCCAAAATTATTTGCTAATCCTGCAGGATAGTGGCTTCTGAAAAATTAAGTGAAAAATTGGTTAGGTTCTGTGAAACACATTAATTATGAATTATTAATGTAGCTGACCTAAACAAACAGAACTTTGACTATAGTAATTATTCAGCTTATTTCCCAGAAGCTGCTTCTCTCCAGAATTACCAATAATGTTTTTGTTATTTAAGTATTTATAGTATTTTAATGTGGATAGGGAAATGTCTTAAAATGTAGACCAGTGGTCCTAACAAATTGGTAGTGACTTATTATACTAACAGGATATTGATTAACATATTAAAATCAAAGATAACCTTTTCAGTAGTGGATGCAGAGGTATTTTTTTTAATGGCCTACATGTATTCAAATTTTAATTTTTTCTTTTAAATTTTTTTTTAAAAATCTTCTCTCTAATGAACAAAAAAATTTATGTATCCACCACTGAACATTTTCATGGAAAAATTTAGTTGCAAAACTATGCTATTAGATGAGAGCTGTGATTTTCTAATGTAGGTATTGCTAAGTTCCTTTCACTACAATAAAACCAAGGAAACACGGTCTTACGTTAGACACTATAAAGACAATGCACAATACAAACTGGCCTGCTAGATTTTAAGTTTTTTGTTATCGACCCTCGCTATTTAAACATTGGTCACCACTGGCACAGACAGTAAAAATATTTATAAAAAAATGTTTTTGTAGGCATAAGTGTTACCATTACCATAGTAATACTCACCTTATGGGTAAACACATGCTGCGTTGATGCGAACTGTTGCCTTGACACGCACGCCTCTAATGGATCTATCTTCGTACACACGTTCTGCGCTAGTACATTTCTCGGCTCAGCGTAAAAGTGTTGACGAAACTTCAGCAGTACTTCTTCGCCCAAAGGAGCTAGTCAGAAACGTGAGCTTAATTAACCAAATGACAAGGCGTGTACGCTATAAATGCTGTGTCATCAATAGAAAGTTAGAAAACGTCACGTATAACATAAAAAGAAATACTGCCTGTTATATTAAGCAAAAAACAAACAAAATATGCCAACAACATTTTAATATAAATACACATATAAAGAATTAAAGCTAGTGCCTGACGTTTAGGTTAAATCGATTAGATTCGCATATGAGTTCGACTGTTTATGAATCACCGTTCTATTTATACAAATAAATAAAATAATCTAAGTTTTAAGATACAACTTTCACTTACTTCCAACCATTCTCACTCAGAAATTCTACAATATACAAGCGTTAAACTCCACACCCACTTCACCCACCCAGATTTGGTTTATTTGGCATACGAGTGGTGGGGATGTAGTGGTACATCATTATTGCGCATGTCTGACACTATTATAATGACGTCAGCAACAATGGTGTCCTAAAGTAAGATTATCAAATCCGTAAACTTTACCATATTGTTCATATAGTTCATCTTAAAACCAAAAAAGATTAATTTTCAGATAAGTTAATACTGTTAATTAAGTTTCTAAAAGTTTTATCCCCACTGTCAAAACAGGAAGCATGAATTTTTCAAATAATAGTTTTGGCTGATAACTGTTTAAAAATCGTGATTCGCCCATTCATACACCCAATTATACAAATACAATTATAAAAAAAATTAAAATAAATATATTTAACTTGTCCATAGCAATAATAATAAAATATTTATTCAAAAATGACATGGAATATTTTATTTCTAAGATTGGATGCCATGCTATCGATTGTAATATAGAACTCAGGGAAAAAAACTAGTATTGTTTATTGTAGGACACGTAGTCAGTAAATGTTAGAAGATGCCAAGTATGGTGTAGATTAAGCTAATAAATGCATTACTATTGCCACATTCTTGCGCCCCAAACATTGCTTGATCACGGCTAGTCATGTTTATGTGCGTTGCATTTCGCTGCACAAATTTGACGTCATCCGGCCGAAGGCCACCCTAAAGCCCGACCTGCAACCGCCAGTATCCGACCCCGCTAACGGAACGCGCCCCTAGCCATGGCCCACCCTAGTCAGACAAGCGCCGCGGGACTTAGGTATTATCAACGCCCTTAACGTAATCGGCAAGACAAACCGAGTCATGTACACAGTAAATTCACGAAACTTTAATGAACCCGCCACTTTGAATTAATAACACCGTGCAACACAAGTGCGATGTAGGAGTGCCCGGGTCACTCACGTGTTGTTTTCTACTAAAACAACTGTGAGTGCAACCCTTGCGGCCTTCAGCCTAAATTTAATAGTGTAATATGTGACGTAACTCAAACCACCCAAATTAGCATTTATCATTCGCCACTGGAGTAGTTATCAAGCAACAAACAGTCTCCAGTGTGACTCTAATAATTCAAACTTATTTTATACCAATTTATTAAATGTCATTTCTAAAACATATATAGATATTAAGTTAATCATTAAGTTTTATTGTATGAATTTAGAGCCACTTACTTTTTATTATTAATGTAATTTTTTACTAATAACGGAACTTTAGAAACTCTGGCGCGACAGGGAGCTCAGCCCTCCCCTCGTGCCAGGGCCAGACGTTAGTACAGCGCGACTCGCGGACCGGGACGGACGCACGTCCCACGGGGAGCCATCATCTCTTTGTATCCATCGAACTTCCATCTGGTAATTATAGTCACAACCGAAACCTTTTTTAAATACTCCCCGTGTGCACCCGGTCCTTTTCCGGTGTAGGGCCTATCCCAGCCGCATCAACTTAACACGCCCCACACAACGCATTACGTAGGGCCGTGCAATATACGGTACGGGCCGACTTCCGCCACCACAGACCTTTAATTAATTGCCAAGTGCACAGGCACTGGCTACATCCATTCGTAGACGTGTTCTTAATTTAATAGCGAGCTGCGGTCCACACAGGTGGGCCCGCGCGTCGCAGTTTACCAATTACGGGATTAGCCGACTCTAATCAAACACTTTCCCTCAACTGCAACTGGCGTGAGGGCATAACGTTAGTGACGGCGCGTCAGAGCGCCTCGTGTGTAATTGACAATGTACTTTATGTTAGGGAATTCGTGTGATTGTAAGTGCCGTGTAATTTGCCATCGTAATTAAAAGTCCACTCCGCACACTCCTGTGCGCGACGTGTCAACGACAGTGCAAAGCCGTGTATATTATTTCTGAACCTCACCAATCCAGTTAGGGATCAGCGTCCTATGCTGTGTAGGGCCAGTGGGGCAACAGGCATTAAGGATCCCTAGCATCATGACCACCGCCGCCGTTCCTAGCGGGCCACGCAGGGGCCTTCGAACCTCACGACCCACCTCGTGACTAACCACCGCGTTAGCCTGGCGCCCTCCCGGACACGTTTCCCCGCAAGAGAACAGCCTTCCCGCTAGGAACACCGCCGAGTCTCGAACACGAGAACCCGGGCGATGGCAAATTAAACAGATAATAAATTCCTGGAGTAACTTTTCAAAAGCGAATCTAATTTTTACACTTTTGTCAAAGTAAATTCTTGACAAATATTTGAAGTCAGTTTTTTTATTTGCTATAATCAGAAGTCGATGACTACTGCACACATTCATGAGTGTAGAAATTGTTGGTATACTTTTAAAAGACTACATTATGTTTTGTAAAGGGAGTTTAACATAATATAAAGTTAATAACAGAATGATACACAAAACGATACTGATTATGTGTCTTTTATTTTTAATTGAAAATAATATCAATACTGAAACATTTTCTGCAATAAAATGTCCATACCAGATTATCGATAGTATCATCCTGAAAAATAATAGTTAAAATCGACATTTCGTGCCTTTCCTACCTACATTGTTTTTGCTTTATTCGCATTGTCAAGATGGCGTCGTTGTTGTATAGGTCTGTATATTGTGTTTAAACGTTAGATTAAATGCTTTTAAACAAATTTAGCTCACCCGGCTTATAGACACGTTACTTAAGTGTCGTTAATTTTAACTTATATAAAATGTATGTTTTTTAAATTTTTACAATTGATTTTCGTGAAGTTTCTGAGCTATTGGAAATGGTGCCGCCAGAAAGCCCAGGATCTTATTTTCTAGTTTAATTCGTACGGAATAGCTATTTGTGTTAATAATTTCGCCAATTTGCTTTTAAGAAGAGTTTTACAATTATCTCAGCATAATACTCAAAGTAAAGACGTTTACCTTCTCGCGTGTGTTAGTAATGCTATGTTACGGTTTTGCATGCAGTAAAGTAAGTAAATCGTTATTTTCCATATCATTACTTGTTTACTGGCTATTTCGATAGATTTCAAATGAACGAACGAAAAATGTTTTTACGCGTTTTAAATTTTAAAACAACGTTTTTTGAATGGTCAAAAAAAAATCTCGATAATAGAACGGTCTTCGGATATGAGGATATGACGCTCCATTCTGCTGTAGTGATGGGTCGTTCGTTAACGATTCGTTCAAAAAGAACGAATCTTTGAGAGAACGAAATCTTGCGATTCGTTCGCGATGTAAAGAACCGGCTCTTTGAGAGCCGGTACCTTGAAAGATTCGGTAGAACGAAAATGCGGAGAGAACGAGAGAACCAACCGGCTCTTTGAGAGCCGGTACCTTGAAAGATTCGGAAGAACGAAAACGCGGAGAGAACGAGAGAACGAGATGAGAGAACCGGCCACGCGCCCGGTCTGATTCGTTCGTGAAATGATTCATGACGTCAGGAGTCTGAAGAATTAGTAATCACAGCGTGAGCATGTTCATAAGAGCAAACGATAACTGATCAAATAAAACAGGGTAACATGAAAAGTATCTATACCTGAAAATGTCAACTGTTAAGTAGTGGTTTAAAATTGCGTTTTCACATTCACATACACAAATTTGGGGGGGAAAAAAACATGAATTAAAAATAACAGGGAAAGTAACTACAAATGTTCACACTTACCATTTAGGTGTTAATTAATGTACCTACTTCATTTTTCTCTCTTCATACTGAATCGCAGTAGTAGTATTCAATTTTTGTCTTTTTTTCTCTAAATGTGTTGGTCTACATGTAAACACTTTACTCTCTCTAGTGTGTAAATAGCCTGTATATTAATATTTGTAACTTAAAAAGTAATACAATATAAATAATCTTGTTTCATATACGCAACTGTGATTCACTGGCTACGAAAAGCAATGTTCAAGTACTAGCTATAATAGTGCGATTACAAATTAAAGTTAAGAAAGATCACTTTCGTACCTAACATTCTTAGATTTAATGCTCCCGTATTATATAGAATCACTGCATGAAGCATTTGCAGCGATCAACAGTCAATAATTTTATAACAGTCAGTATACAACTAGACGTTTGAAATTTCATTTACCCATACAGAGTAGATAAAGATAACCACCCACGCGATCCAGCCTCCTCTCGTTATCGGGTCACGCGATAACGAGGGGAGGCTGGAAGCAAACACGTAGCCAATACTCTAAAGGATGAACGAGTTACGACACCTGATAAAAGAGCCAGATCCTATTCACAGAAAAGAACGAAATGACCGAGATGAACGAATCGTTCTGAACGAATCTTTCACGGAACTGATCCGAAAGTACCGGTTCGGTCAAAAGAACCGTTCTGCCCATCACTATTCTGCTGCCGATTCTGGGGTAGAAGATATTTGAGGTAGAGGTGGGTCGAAAAGTATCAACATGATACTTTGGCACTGATATGCGCCTGTATCAGGAACGGCAAACGAGTACACTTGAAAAGTATCAGGTACTTTAGTATCAGTTCAGAATTCGCCTGGAACAACACCACGGCCAATGTGCGCAGAACCCGATCGCAGATGACGGTCACTTGGGCGGAGCTTGTGAAAGGGGAGGGAGCGGCACGACGATAAGGGATAAAGAAGGGAAATAATGTAGGGGAGGAAGCGCAGGGGAAGGCGTTGAAGGAGAGGCGCAACGCATGGCTTCGTGGCTGAGCGGTCAGCGGTTCTATTTTCTGATCGTAAGGCTGTCGGTTCGAAAACGAGAGGCGCAAAGCGAAATTGTTACGAGTCGTTTGGTTATTGTACCACATCAAAGTACGCTCAGAGCGCAGTGCGTGCACAGACTCGTTCAATAATAAAACTAATGAAATTTTAATATTAAAAAGTACATTAATACAAGATATAATATTTATATTTGTGCACCTAACAGCTATGAAAATGCAAATAAATTCTCAGTTGACACTAATAAAAGATGTAATCAACATTAGGACTTTTTTTTCCGAAAACAATTAGTAACTAGTGTTTTCATACATTAAAAGATTACGAGTTTATAAAAAAATTAAAAAAAAAAAACAGATACGTACATTAGTGAGCATACTATATCAATGTTTACGTTTCAAATGTTTCTTCAGATTAGTCGATGATGATTTATAACTCAGTTTTTGTTTACACAAATTACAATTAGCAAACTCATTATTTTCCGTAAATAAATTCCACACAAATGAAGTCTTTTTCGTGCACTTATCCATTCCTTATTTCACTATAAAGATACTAACTACAAAGCATGACAGCCCGCAACAGTGTACATGGTGATACACGGCCAGGACGAACTGCAGTAAATGTTGAACTGATTGATACTGGCTGTATCAGGCGGGCGTGAGAGTAACAGAGGTAGAGAATTACCGGGCGTGATGAATAATGTATCAGATTCTCCTTCCGGTCGCACGGTCTGCGTACGCGGAGCTTTGTTGCTTCCTGGGACCATCTGATACAGAAGTATCAGAGACTTGTAACTAGGTACATTACTGTATCAGTATCAGGTTGGATCAGATACCGAAAATTGCTGTAACAACCCACCTCTAATTTGAGGCTTTAAGGAATTTATTGAACGAGATAAATAATAACTCCAAAATGTTTTTTTTTTCACTTAGCATGTTTTTAATCATGCTTCTAATAGTCATTGTGATACTTCAAGTAGTTTATGGTTTTAATTTTTAAGTTTAGTTTTATGCATTATATATATTGTGATGTCTTATAAGTAGTCGTTTGGTTAGACTATCTATGTTTAAAATACTTAAAAATAGTTTGTGGGTTGTTGGCTAGGCAAATACATACTGTAAAATCATTTTAGTGGTTTGTTAAAAATTACCATTTTTAACTTTTTAACAAATCCTTACTCATGATCCCCACTATTTTACAATATTTTCGATATAGCAAACATAGCTTAATCAATGATCTCATAATTTTATCCTTTTTATTTAATCCATTGTTACTAGTTGTTAAACTGCTGGTAAACAAATTAATATCACACCACCTTAGGGAATAATTTGGAATAAATTCAGAAATTGGGAAAATTCACATTTCAGAATTTTTATCCTATTCATTTACAAATTTCTTGGATTTTATTTTTTTTTACATCTTAAGAGCTGTTGGCAGGCCAGCAGCACAGATTTGGTTTTGCAGTATTTTTGTTTATTCTGTGTACAAAGGTATAATAAACACATTTTGAAGTTGTTGAAAATATATTTCATGAGACAAAATATGTTATATTGTTACTCGCAAGCTCGCTCACAAACTTCAGTTGCCTGAAAATGTGTTTGTGAGCATAAACGAGTGATTGTTAGATCAGATAAATGTTCACTGTATGTTCTTTAATTACATTATACTTAATACTGGCAGAATTTATAGACATAACATATTGAAAAGCTTATAATGTATAAAATGTGCCACAACTAGTTATTAAAACCACGATTTAACAAAATTATTATTTAAAAATGTAAGTATTTTAATGAGCACACAAATACATAAAAAAAAATTTATTTTTTTTAACTTTGCATGCATGATATCTGATATGTAATGAATAGTGACATGTAATGAATAGTGGGGATTATAATGAACTTTTGCATAGTTTCATTGAGTGGTGCTTGTCTGCTATTTATGTCTTATTGTTGGCAATTTGTATAGGCATGGAGAGAGATGATATATACATACAATCACCCTGCCATCTTTATTAGACCATAAAACTATGCTGATTGTCCCAGCACCAGCATGTATTGTTGCAGGAGTGTCTGTAGCATCCCGTTGTAGCAGGGCATTTTATGAACTAGTAAATAAGTCACAGAAGATTAATAATCATGAAATTAAAATAAATAGCACATTCAATTTAATTTATTTAGAGTGATTGCATTGCTGTAAAAAAAATTTAAACTCCAGCAGTTCAAAAATAATTTTATTTTTTTATACTTAGTTTTTCATTTCTAGAAAAGGTTTAAATGTGCATGAATTTCAAAATCTAATATTGTTGGCCACCCTCTGATAGTAAAGACATGGAATTTAATTAAGCATCATTGCATATGAGAGTGATCCTTAAATGATTGAAGGTTTTTTTATCTGAAAAGTTAAAATTAAGGCCTACATCTTTTATTGATTTGAAAATGTATGTACCTTGAAGTGAGAAGTCAGGTATAACCTGTAGGAACCAGAATGCAGAATGAAATGAAGCGTGTGACAAACGTGTGATGGCTGGCTACTGTGCACAGAGTCTTCGGTGTTGGCGGGAACGGCTCAGGTGCAGCCGGGCTCTGCGGACATCCACGCCCTCGTGGGAGTGTCGCTGGTGCTGGGGTTCGTCTTCATGGTGCTGGTGGACCAGTGCTCGTCTTCAGTCGGCAGAGGCGAGTGCCGCTCTTCCTGGTTCTCTAGCTGCGGCGATATGTGCTTCATGTCAGCTGGTTGCTCCACCATTTTATAATTAAATGGTTTTGTGTTGGTTGATTCCTCCATGATTAGATAGTGGAAAATGACTAATTTAAAATTTATATTTTTTTCTGAATTCTGATGGCGTTAATTGTTTTACAAAATATGCTGATTTTTCGTTTGTAAGGGTTTCCGTTAACTTGTGTTACTCCCAACTTTTAAACCCGGGGTTGATGAAACGAAAACCAGTTCATTCAGGAAGATGAAGCCTTTATTCTCTCCAGTACACATTTAAGGAAAATTGTATTCCAAATACCAATCATTTGCAAAAGAAATCTATTCTCTATATTACTTTTGTGGGGATGTGTAGCTATCTTAATACACTGTATTTAAATAAAATTTTAACCCATGGTTTTCTGAGATTTATATTAGTTGTTCTCTAAAAATGATGGGATATCGGGTAATACAACAAGGTGACATTTTTTTGTTACTTTTGACATTCTGATTAGTATCAGCCTTTGAAAAACCATATTATTCCTCTGTGTCACTAAATTTAATCGAAATAATGTTTTAACACTAAATTATTTTCATTAAATAATTTTACTTCAGTGACTAGATTTGCATTGTTTGTAGAAGATGATTCAATTAGGCATTACACATGCGTTTGGCACTTCCTCATAAAAAGTTTATTTATTATTTGCAAAAAATTACAGTTTCAGTTACAACTTCAAAGACGTATACCATGCTTGGGAAGCACTTTAGACCATATGCCGTACTATGTTTTACACTTATTTTTAAGTGATAAGCATGCAGTGGAACTGTTGGTCAAATTAAGACTCATTCTATGTACACGATTTTGAGTATCATGTGTAGGGACCCCAGAAAATTGTGAACCGCGAAATACACGAAATACCGCGAAATTGGTCACTATTTCACAGTTTTCACGAAATCTGCTATTTTTTCACAAAACACGAAACTTTGCGCGAAATCCACGTAATTTCCGTTACCAAGAATGTTTACATTGATCGGATACTGTAAATAATCTTACTATCGATTGTATTGATATCCCGTAACTAAATCAATTGTAGTTCCAACATGGCGGCAAACGTGTATATTTACGTTGCCGCTATGTAGCAGCGTTACTGACACAATTTTCGTGTAGTTGGTATTAGTTCTCAAAAATTCTAACGCACAGAAGCGAACACAATATTTACGCTTGCATAATAGTTTCATTCTGGCCGAACACAATATTTTTTCGTGTGCGTGCCACTACGGCATAAATGTTTTTACGGTGAAGCTTGCAGTAGTGTTTTTTTTTTTATGACGTCTCGGTTACTCGGTATTAATTTCCAAGCATCTAGTTAGTAGTGCTTATTTTTGTGTTAAGATGCCGAAAATAGTTACGGTTTTCGATCGAGAACGAGAGATGAAGCAGTAAGGATTTTATATATTTGATGTTAAGGATAAGATAATAATGTGTAAGTTTTGCAACGTTCGTGTGGACTGGATGCGTCGAGACACATGCCTAAACACGTTTCTAACGCAACTCATAAAAAAAAATTGTGCGGCATCAACGTCGACTACCGGTACTGCAAAACAGACGTCTATAGGAGCTGCTTTGCAAACTTCTAAAAACATAGTTGTAAACAAACAACAATTTATAATTGACTTTGTTGAAATGATGGTGGGGGCAAACATACCTTTGGAAAAAGCAGATGACCCAAACATGAGGACCTGGTTAAATAAATATGTTCAAGGTACTGTGGTTCAGTATTTTTATTGCAAACATAGTAATATTACAACACAATTTTTAAAAAAAAAACCAACATTTAGTTAGAAACAGATGGAATAGAACAGGCTAGGGGAACACAGGGTTGCTGTAAAGGAGACAAGACCAAGAAGAAAACTAGAAACACAAAAAAACTTTTTAGTGTTTGCCAACTGAGTGCATTTTATGTTTAATATTAAAATTTAAAAAAATTTGAAGCAAAACAATCCTCGTTTGCCAATTTCAATTTTAATTTAATGTATCTCACCAAATTTTTACACCGAGTTTTAGCACTGCTTGCTTATTTTTACACAGATTTTTTGCACCGCTTTTGTCATTTTTTTACACCGAAATGAGCCAGTTTTATTTACCATTTTCTGGGGTCCCTAATCATGTGTGTTTTTTTCTTTAAGGTCACAATACACAGATGGCAGCCTGATCGACTGGTCAGTCTCCAACATTCTCCTTGACTCTGCTGTTATTGGCCACAGGATTGGGGTAGGCCATATACGTTGAAGAGTACCGATGCCCAGTGGCATACACCGGTGTGTCATGTGAGGTGAGTGGGCTCTGTGTAACTCCTGGACAGAAAGACTTCAACTACTTGAGAGCTGCTTCCATCGTTAGTGCTTTCTGCGTGACCATTTGAAAAAAATTAAAATCTCTTCCACCATCAAACGTTGAACAATGTCCTAATTTTGTAACCCACTTACAAATGTATCGTTTCATGCATTTTTAGTCCAATTAGTTAAGAAAAATCTGCAATGATGTTCATCCTTAATTTTATTAGCTTTAAGTTAATGTACGAGTAATCCAGAATAGTTTCCAAACTCACCATTTTCTTTCTTCTATTTTCCAAAAAATAAAATTCTTGTTTTCGGTAACTAATTTTCACTGACTTATCCAAATTAATGAAAGACTGGGAGTCGTTCATTTTCAAACCTCGCATGCACACATCCCGTCCTCATCGCCAAATATTTTACATAATTCCACATACTACCCAGTCTGCAACAACAATACCCTCCACATGACTTTTACCAACATTACACATTCATTCAGTTATTGCCCTAGTCAACACTCATGCAACAGCCTCGATTAACACATAAGTATTCGTATTTCGCGCCAGTTTGTGATTCCTCAAAAAATTTTATAGCTTGCGAAAAAAATTTTAGAAATTGCAGATTTTCATAGTTATTCCTACATCTCTTTTGCGGTACATACAGATAAATTAAGCATGTGAAACTCATTAGACAAAAATTTAAATGAATGTAGTGTAACATATATGATACCAAGAAGATTTATTCAGAAATATTGGTTTGTTTTCTGTAACATAGTTAACACATGCTTTTTATATGTAGCAAATAATTTTTAAGAATATGATTTATGTAGTTTTTCTTTTCACTTTTCTGTATTTAGCATCAACCTCTTGGAATCCTGAAAAGTCTGGAAGACATGGAATTGGTTAAATTTTACTAGAAAAATTATCGATACCTATTCCTGAATAGTTTGAGATATGATTTGAAATTCAATTCAACAGAGATAAGAAACATGACTCGTAGAAGCTTATTTGTGACCTTCCTTGACTTTGCTTGCATGTAACGTTGAGGTAGAGCAGCTTCATGTTCGCAGCTACAACCGCCGAGGTGGGGACCCTGGCTGGGGGTGTGCACCAGGGGACCAGAGACGGGCCACTGCGGAGACCCGAGCCTCGTGCAGGGAGTGTGAGCAGTGTACATGTTAGTGATTCACTGCTCTGAACATGCTTGCACCTTGAGGCTTGTTCTCACTCGCCGAATCGGTCATTTCATTTTCTTGCTATTACCATAAGTTAAGGGATTTTCCTGTAAATTTATTTCAATAGCTCTTACATTTTTTGTTGGGTCACTAAATATATCCTAACAGTTATTTTATTTATCTGTTAAGTCACACAACTAATGATTATTAATCCTTTTATAATATTTTACTGCTACTAAAGAATATTTATTAAAAATCTTTAGAGAAAATGTATGACGAAACATAAAATGCAAGAGTGCTGTCTTGATAAATTTCCATGAAAATACCTCAAAGAGTTTTTACAGAGAGAAATAACCAGTTCAGTTAGTGAGACTGAGTCTTACCAATAGAGGCTAATTATTTTAAGGCATCGGCGAGGCATGATTTTCATCATACAAGTGTGGAGGATTATATTTGTTACTGAGTAGTAAATTTTATTACCTAAATGTTGAAAATTCATAAGAAAATTACATAACTAGAGACCCTGAAAAATGGTGAAGCGCGAAATTCACGAAAATTTGATTCTTTAAACGAATTTTGCGACTTTCCTATGATTTTGACAGTCGCGAAATTCACGAATTTTCGCACAAAATTCACACATTTTCGTGCGAAATTCACGCTTTTTCACACTAAATAATGTCCTTATTTCGCAAGTTCTATTTATTTACGCCATCATAAACATAGGCGTGAAATAAACATAGACTGAAAAACTAGTGCCGTGATGATATCTTCGTTTTGACACGTTACTGAAATCCACGTATTTTTATTACTCTGTTTACAAGCAGTAAATATTGCCATCACAAATGAAAACAAAATGTAACAAATGTCAACAATCGTTATGTGCGCACTACCAACATAACAAAATTGACTCCACAGTTTTCGTGTTTTGAATAATTGTTGTTTCTGCCGCAAGGCGCACTGGTGTAGATTTTTCTAACCTAATTTAATCGCATGGAGCTAAGATGGCAGTCATTTTTGCGTGCACATATCTATGAGTGTTTACAAATACCGTCCACATTTTGTAAGTTTTGTGATACAATTGAATTTATGGCTAAGATGCCGAAAACTTTGACAATGTTTGATCGCGAAAGAGAGATGAAATCGGATGGATTTTATATTTGTGATCTGCGGGACAAAATTATGATGTGCAAGTTCTGCAACGTGCGGGTTGATTGGACACACAAAGACACGTGCAAAAAGCATGTGGCAAATGACACACACAAAACAAAACAGAAAACAATTATTTTGTCAAGAAAATTCTACCGTGTCTAAACAAATCTCGATAGGCGACAGAATGAATAAAGCAAACAAGCTTGAAAGTGCAGAAAACAAGAATTTGTTTCTGATTTTGTTAATATGATGTTGTAGGTTAACATTCCTTTGGAAAAAGCTGATCATCCAGCTATGAGGGAATGGTTTAACACCCATGTTGAAGGTTAGCCTTATTTATTTAAAAATGTTTTCCCCCTCTAATAAAAGTTCATAAGCATATGTAGGCCTACAATATTATCAATTAACTTACCTTTAGGCCCTGTTCGCATCACGCGAAATAATTGACTGTACAAACAACGATTGCAACGGATTGCGTTACGAGACGAAAAACAATGGTGAGCGGGCCCGATAGCCACACTTACCATCACGAAAGCACACGATGAACTGACTTCCTGACGGAAGTTCGACGCGCTGCCAACCTTGGAAGCGTTGCCAACTCTGGAACCATGGTGGCCAACTGTGAAGGGGTGACGCTGCTACTTGTGCAGCGCGGGAATTCAAATGTTCGAATGTTCAGTCTCAAATTTGTTGCAC